>NC_028453.1:40398093-40407879 GCF_000263155.2 Setaria italica | reverse complement strand
CCCTAAAACCCTAAACCCTAAACCCTAAACCCTAAACCCTAAACCCTAAACCCTAAACCCTAAACCCTACCCTAAACCCTAAACCCTAAACCCTAAACCCTAACCCTAAACCCTAAAACCCTAAACCCTAAACCCTAAACCCTAAACCCTAAACCCTAAACCCTAAACCCTAAACCCTAAACCCTAAACCCTAAACCCTAAACCCTAAAAACGTGGGGGGTGGTCCGAAGCCGTGAAAATAGCCTCCTGACCCGTTTCGGCTGTGAAAACGTGTGCTAAAGGTCAGGGGAAGCCGAAAACGACCACACCGGCCACCGGGGTCAAAAATGTGGGGATGGTCCGAAGCCGTGAGAATGGCCTTCGGACCCATTTTTTGCCGTGAAAACGTGTGCTATAGGTCACGGGAGCCCGAATACGGTCACACCGGCCACGAGGGTCAAAAATGTGGGGTATGGTCTGAAGCCATGAAAATGGTCTCCTGACCCGATTTTGGCAATGAAAACGTGTGCTATATGTCACGGGAGCCCGAAAACGGCCACACCGGCAATCGGGGTCGAAAACATGTGGGGTGGTCCGAAAACCGTGAAAATGGCATCCGGACCCATTTCCGTCCAAGAAAACATGTGCTATAGGTCACCGGAGCCCGAATACGGTTGTGACGACCGACCCCCGATCTTTCGAGTTAATCAACTCCGAGTCCCTAATCCCCCTCTCAGTTTCCCCGAGTTGAGTGCTCACCCTCAGTTTTGGTCCCGACCCCGGTCCCGACCCCTGAGATCCGACCCCTCTCTGCCGGTTCCCCGTTCCGACCCTGCCGACCCCAAACCCATACCGCTAGATCCTTCTAAGTCTTCCCACAGTATCTCTTTTCAATCTGAGCAGTCGACCAACCGAGACTGACCGGTGGGTCCACAAAATCTTTTCCCCAGATCTTCCGAGACAGACGCACTCGAGTAGCATGCCCGCCTCAGAGCTTCTTCGCCGCGTGGCTCAACTTCTCCGACACCTGCCGCTCCGCCTTGTCGCCGGCCACGACCGGATGGATTCTCGCGCCCCCTTCCCCAATCATAGCGGAAGCTCCTCTGCTACCCTTTCTGCAGTACCTCGCAGCTCGCGCCCATCATCACCCCGCCGGACCCCGGCTGCAGAGCCCGACGCCTCCCGTCTTTTCCGCCGCCTCTCCACCGTCGCGCCACCCCAGATGCGCTACGCAACGATTCCTTCTCCGCCAACCCTGACCATGGCCGCGACAGCTCCTTTCCCGCCCTGTCAGAGCTGCGCCCCCGACAGTCTGTTGCTTCGCGCTCGCCCGCGCGACCGCAGCCCGCCTGTCTTCTCACCTGTGCGCCCTCGCTTCTAGCGCCGTTCCCTCGGTCACTTCCATCAGATCCACCGCACGACGACGCCCGCCTCCGCCAAATCTCAACCACCGGCAAAACCGCGCCTGCGCCGCCCTGTCTTCGGTGCCCAATGACCGCCGGTGTCATCCCCGAAGTCCTGCTCCGCCGCACCGCTGCTCAATCGCCACCTAGGCAGCGCACTCCATTGCTTCTTCCCGGTCTCCGTGCCGCTCCAACTCTCTCTCTTCCCGCGCAGCTATATAAGGGAATGCCATAGTCCCACCGGAGCCCCCTCCGCCATCGCTGCCCTCCCGCCTTGCTCTCTGTTTGTGCTCCAAGCGCTACCGCCTAAGTTCCTGAGAAGCTCTCCTCTCCGCTCAACACCGCTCTCCCCCAATCCACCCAGCTGCTTGCTCCTCCGCGCTGCGCAAGAGCTTGCTTGTGGTCCACAAGAAGCACCGCCGCCGCCGGAGCACCGCCGGACATCGCCGCTGCAAATCTTAGTGCTCCAGTTCCTCCGCCCAAGTCTGCTCTTTCCCGACCCCAAGCTTCACCTGTGAGACGAAGGTAAGCTGCCGACCCCTTTTCCGCCTCGTCCGACCCTGTCTGTCCGACCGACCCCTTTCTCCATCTCGCCCGACCCTATCTGTTTCGCCGACCCTTTCTCCGCCTCGCCCGAGGGCTCGGCTGTATCTTTTTCCTTAACCTGAGGGTATATGTGTAAAAAATCGGGGACTTCTCTGCGTTAAGTCTGAGGACCCCCAGCACACCTATTCCTCTAGTTTAAGGGTCAGATCATAAGTTCCTTCCCATCCGACCCTTATATCTTGATCTCCACCAACCCAAGTATACTTTCCCACCTTTTTCCGTAGCTTTGCTACAAAGTTTCTGGGCTAAAACTCGCGAGTGTTGCTGTTGAAGTAATCGTCTAAATGCTAACCCCCCTGCATTGCATTTCGTGTAGAGTTGCATCTCGCCGACGGCTTCTACGAGCTGCACCCGGCGCCAGAAGACGAAGCTGCAACCGAGCTCCCGCTTCCAGAAGCCGAAGCCGCCCAAGCAGAAGAGCAGCTTCCCTCCTCCTTGTTTGAAGGCAAGCCTCGGAGCATGAACCCTAGTTTCCCAAACTTGTGCATGCCTTCTGCTTCTTGTTTGTGCATTTACGTATAGGAGTTGTTTGAAACCGTAGATGCATGTCTTAGTTCCCTGATCTGAACACTAGCTGTTGGACCGAGTAGTTGCTATGCTTAAATAGGGAGCGGTAAAAGTCGAGTGATTTCTTGTCATTCGCGAGTTGTAGGAGTTGGTTGGTTCTCCTTCTGTTACAACTATAAGGACAATGGGCGGGGCAGGGTTTTGGTTAACTCTTTGGTGGTCGGCTGATCGCCCCGTCTGTCTATGGAACTTGTTAAGGCCCGATAGTGGTGGTGTTCGTGATCAAGTGTTTGAAAGTACTAACCTCATACTTATTATGGGATGAGGAAGCCGAGTACCGGATTGAACCTAGATGTGAGCGGTCGCCCCATTGTCCTTGGAACGGAGTTTCCCCTGCGGCCGCACGTGGTGGCAAATGTGGTCATAGAACGGCAGAGGCCGGGTCTGTGGAACATTGCACCAAAGGAAATGAGCCCGACACGGGTTAGGGAATTGATGGGGAAGGCCGACACAGGAAGCGACCCTCGGTGGTGCGCGGATGTCGTGAGGTTAGGTTCACCATGCATGGTTAAAGAACTCGAATCGATTCGTCTGCCTCTCACAGTTTGAGACTACTTGATCGCTATGCTACCCTGAGTAATAAAGGAATCTGATGATGACATGGTCTTGATGATGATATATATACCTTTTGGTTGGTTCTATGTTTGCTTAGAGTAAGTTGCTAACCTAGACCGGATAATGAATTTAGAACCTGAGCTAAAACTTTGAAAATAGGGATCTACATAGTGCTTTTGGCAAACAAACCTCTCAGCCAAAGAGCCTTGCATGTCTAGAAGTGGTGGAGTAGTTACTCCCGGTCGGTTAAGTCTTGTTGAGCTTAGTAGCTCAGCCTTGTTGTGGCTCTTCTTTTTCAGGTGAAGTCGCTGCTCCCGAGTCTTCTTCTGTTGGCACTTGGCCGCCGCAACTCCCTCCGGGTTGGACGGTCGAGTGGGATCCCTCCTCGGACGGCGAGGAGAGGGATCACTGACGTATTGGCTGGCCTCACCAAGGACGTCCGACCCCTGCGTGTAGCTTCCGCTGTTACCTTCTGTTATTTGCTTTTGAACTTTGTAAAACTCTAATGTTTGTTTATTGTCAAACTAAATGGTCAAGTTGTTTAAATCAGTGGACTTGTTGTATTCTCTGAAACCGCTCACCTTCGTGTGAGTTTGCTAACTCGGTCCTGTTAAAGTGGTTAAATCGGATGAAATCCGACGGCACTTCGTGTTAATTTGACTGAGGCATGAGTGTCGCATGTTAGGCGGCTTAACCATGTTTTAATCAAATTAATCCGAGGTGGATCCGCCACAACAGTCACACCGGCCACCGGGGTCGAAAACGTTGGGGATGGTCCGAAGCCGTGAAAATGGCCTCCGAACCCGTTTTCGGCCAAAAAAACGCGTGCTATAGGTCACTGCAGGGTGCTATCGGTTTGGGCTAGAACATCCCCTGTAAGAGTAACTCCCATTTGATACTTGGGCCTTTGTTCCTAAATTTTTTATTTTTAAAAAAACTTGGCCAGTCGGGGGGAGACCTCCCTGAGGACATTGTTTGAGAGGTAGAAGACTAGGGGCGCATTTGGTTCGTTTCCGTCGCTAGCCTGGCTCGCATCTGGTATGCAGGCTAAGCTGGGCCAGGCTGATTGCATGCAGGTGATCATTGTTTGGTTACCAGGACGAAAGTAGACAGGTTGAGCAGAGCACATGTTTGGTTGCATGTATGAGCTAAGAACTGGCGAATAGAGAAGAGAAAGTAGTTGTTTGGTTGGCTGCATGTACCAGAGTTTGAATACCAGATTGTTGAAATTGGTGAGGTTACCACAAGTCAATTTTTAGGCCAGGTACTCATACAACTCGTTCATACCAATGGAGGTCATACCATAACTCAATATTACAACAAAGGATCATACAAGCTTGTACAATAAAACTAGGATAATAATGAACTGAACAATGATAATGATATCTTTGGTTGGTGTGCTTGTTTTGTTCAGTTCTTTGTCGGCCTTGAACTGAGGAGGGGCTTGATCTACATGTTGGTTGTGATAGGCAGCCCAAGCTTGTTCTTCAGTGTTGTACCCTTTGAAACAGGCTCCCTTGAAGCCATTGACTTGTTGATGGCAATCCCTCCAGGTGGAGAAGACGCCAGTTTTGCGGCCATAGAACACAACATACCAAGTCATAATTGAAGTCTTAGATTAGTTACAATGCAGCAATACAATGTGAGTTGTAATAAAATTAATCAATGAACAATGCAAACAAATGAGTTGTGTGCTCAGATCATGCAGAAATAAATAAGGACATCATAACAGGCAATGGAGTTGTGCTCAGATCATGCACAAATGAAAAAGGAAAACATAACAGCCAATGGAGTTGTACTCAGATGAAGCACAAATGAAAAAGGATATCATGAAGGCAATGAGCTGTGCTCAGATCATGCACAACTGAAAAAGGATATCATAAAGGCAATGAGTTGTGCTCAGATCATAAACAAATGAATAAGGATATCATAAAGGCAATGAGTTGTGCTCAGATCATACACAAATGAATAAGGACATCATAATAGGCAATGAGTTGTGCTCAGATCATGCTCCAATGAATAAGGACATCATAATAGGCAATGAGTTGTGCTCAGATCATGCACAGAAGAATAAGGACATCATAATAGGCAATGAGTTGTGCTCAGTTCATACATAACTGAATAAGGACCTCATAAAGGCAATGAGTTGTGCTCAGATCATGCACAGAAGAATAAGGACATCATAATAGGCAATGAGTTGTGCTCAGTTCATACATAACTGAATAAGGACCTCATAAAGGCAATGAGTTGTGCTCAGATCATGCACAGAAGGTAATGGATGACAGACACATGAAATAAATGCCATATGAATAACTACAACCATGACTAAGTGTCCATGACATCATAGACAATGTAACTGACTGATCAAATACATCACAGACCAACTACAGTCTCTGCCTCTCTAAGACCACAACCTAACCATACTTACCAGCCACAACCTAAGCGTGCTGTGTCAAACCAAAAGAAATGGAGCAAAGTGTTTGAAGCTCCAGTCAGTGTATCCTGCACAAAAGAAGTCACTATGCAAAAGATAGATCAGTCAGGAAGCATGTAGAGGGATCTACATGTAGGAATTCTTGGCAAGCCATGTCCTTAGCCAAAGGACGCGGTGGTTCTCAGCCATGTTGACAAAGGCATCACCCTGGGCCTTGTTGTCAACCAGATGGGAGAAAGCACAGATCAGAGCCTCCTCACTGAACCCTGGCATGTACATCACTGCACTGTACAGATCAGGGTTCAACACCTCAACCTTGGTCTCACGGATAGCAGAAGCAACATCCCTCACTGCCTCAGTCATACTGCTCATCACCAGATGGTCCTCCTCAGTGAGGACAGACCTCTTCCTCTTCTTGCTAGGACCAGAACCACTAATGACCTCTATTGTATCCTTGGGTGCTTCTCCAAAGACCTTAGCAACATCATCAATGCACTTGGCTGCCTTGTCCTCATCATATGGTTCAGTCTTGATTGAGATATCTATAAAGTCAGATGGGCTACCTAGAGCCTCATTAGAACCCATAGCATACTTGCCAGTGGCCAACCCATTGCCAAAAATGATCATCATCTCCTTGTAGTTCTCAATGTGTTTGTTCAGAAATTCAGCATCCTTAGGGTGTGCCTAATTGTAGTGTGTATGATTAGTTAGAAATGTTAGAAATAAAACTAAAGGATCAGGATAAGAACAAGGTAAGGAAGATCTAGGCATCCCACACACCTTGATGTGTCCCTTATAGTGCTCCTCATCAAGGCTGATCATGCAATTCTCCTCAATCCAAAGGGCACCACTTAGTTCCCTAAGCTTGGACACCCTCATCCATCTCTGTCTCCACTTCCTCAAGTGGTTATACACTTGAGTACCAGACACTTCATTGCCACTAAACTCCTGCAGGTACTTGGCAACTTGGTTCAGGTGGACCTCCTTGAAGCCCTTGTCTGTTCTAACACCACTCTCAATCAGCTGGCACATACGGCGCAGGACAAAGGAAGACATGGCACTAGTCCAGCGCATAGCACCCCTAGGGCGCTGCTCTGCACCAGCCCCAGCAACCTGGACAACCTCATCAGCCACTGCCAGATCAATCACCCCAACCTCCTCAGCCATCCCTAATGAAATGCATGCTTAACATCATTGCACAAACCCATTGCCATATGATCAGGAAAAATAGAATGTAATTGATGGATGCTTAACATCATTGCACAAACTCATTGCCATATGATCAGGAAAAAGTAGAATGTAATTGATGGATGCTTAACATCATTGCACAAACCCATTGCCATATGATCAGAAAAAATAGAATGTAATTGATGGATGCTTAACATCATTGCACAAACCCATTGCCATATGATCAGAAAAAATAGAATGTAATTGATGGATGCTTAACATCATTGCACAAACCCATTGCCATATGATCAGAAAAAATAGAATGTAACTGATGCATGTTCAACATCATTGCACATGTATTTAACCTCAGGGAAGGTAAAACAAACAGTGGAACAAATAATCATTGCACATGTACTTAGCCTCAGGGAAGGTAAAAGAAATAGTGGATGAAATGATTATTGCACATGTACTTAGCCTCAGTGAAGGTAACGGAACAACAGTGGAATAAATAATCATTGCACATGGACTTAGCCTCAGTGAAGGTAACAGAACAACAGTGGAATAAATAATCATTGCACATGTACTTAGCCTCAGTGAAGGTAACAGAACAACAGTGGAATAAATAATCATTGCACATGTACTTAGCCTCAGTGAAGGTAACAGAACAACAGTGGAATAAATAATCATTGCACATGTACTTAGCCTCAGTCTAGTTAAAAGAAATAGAGGATGAAATGATCATTGCACATGTCCATAGCCTCAGTCTAGTTGTTCATACAACATATTATTACATCATCATTGCACAAGTGCATTGGCTCAGCTAACAGAACAACAGTTGATCATTGCACACAAATAGCAAGCTCTACACATGAGAGGTGCCCCTATTGTTCCACATATCATTTGCAATTTCATTCCTTCTTGTACCCCAATCTAAATTGTCATCTGTCTGAGAACCATCAGCAGGTGCAGTACTACTACAATTAGGTTCCCATGTTGCTTCATCAGGAATAACCTCATCCTGACCATGGCCAATTATCCAATTATGAAGAATACAACATGCAAGAACTAATTTGACTTGTGTCTTGAATGGGTGGTAGGGCTTGTTGTCTAGAATACGGAATCGATTCTTTAAAGCCCCAAATGCCCTCTCAACTGTGACCCTTAGGCTTGAATGCCTCAAGTTGAACAACTCTTTCTTATTGGTAGGATAATTTCTTCCACCATATTCTTTCAAGTGGTATCTAGTGGCTCAGTAAGGGGGCATAAATCCAGGATGACATGCATAGCCAGCGTCCACTAGGTAGAATTTACCTAAACAATTAATTAGGTAGCCAAGAATCAGTTATAGTGGTTATGTGAAATCCCAATTTGTGGTTTGTCTAAAAGTTTCTGTTACAAGTACCTGGAGGAACCCTTAACCCATCATCCCTCTCTAGAGCATCAGCTAGAATGAGTGCATCATGTGCAGATCCCTCCCATCCAGCTAGCACATAAGTGAACCTCAGATCAAAGTCAACTGCAGCAAGCACATTTTGACTAGGATAGTGCTTCCTACCCCTGAATGCTGCAGATATCTTTGCTGGAACTCTAGCATGAACATGAGTACCATCTATTACACCAATACAGTCCTACATTATAGCAAGACTTGTGATTAAAGTTTGGTCAGGACTGCAGTTAGGTACAGGTAAACCTTACATTCATTTAATTACCTTAAAATAAGGATACCACCTTGGGCTTGTTCTGATTTTAAGTGCTGTCTCAGTTGATGGTGGCCTTATCATCTCTCCCCTCAGCTCACCAATAGCATACAAGACCTCTCTAAAATACCTACTTACTGTTTCCATGGATCTCCTAAATGTTTGGTGGATTACTCTAAATCTCTGGTTGTGTCCCACAACATGGAGAAACATTGCTACTTGTTCCTCCACAGTACTGTTTATTGTGTCCCATAGCAAGTTTCTATCCCTAAGCAGGTTACACAGGTTGAAAAAGGGAGCTCTACGCATACGCAACATGTTCACACATTCTATGTCATTACAATTAAAAATTTTGTTCAGGTTGGCTTGGCGTTCCTCATCCATAGCACTCATTGGGGCATATGTAATCCGAGTCTGTGAATTATAGGCCACCCTGAGCCTACTCATGAAGTATGCATAGATGACAGACACAAAAGCAGCAGCTTTTATCACAAGCATGCGTCTCTGGTCGACAGGGTTCATCTATTACACAATGCAAACCATGTCTCAGCAAAACAACAAATCATTTTGAGCATTCAACAAGTGGGTCAGGAAAAAAAAATGCATCATCGCCTAATGCACAAGTGCTCACATATAGGTAAATCAGTGTAATAAGAATGCATCATTGGATAAGGACATGTGCTCAGTTTTCATATTTATAACGTAATATCATCGGCCAAGAACATGTGCTCACTGTTGAAAGTAAATAAGCATTCATCATCGGCTAAGAACATGTGCTCACTGTTGAAAGAAAATAAGCATTCATCATCGGCTAAGAACATGTGCTCACTGTTGAAAGTAAATAAACATTCATCATCGGCTAAGAACATGTGCTCAGTTTCCAGAGTAAGTAAGCAACCATCATCGGCTAATGACAAAGGCTCACTGGAAAAAATTATTACCGCTAGCTCCTTCAGGAAAAAGTCGGAGGGCTTTCAAGAGTTCAACGGGTAAGGCAAGATAAAGGCAGATCTGCACATGAGGGAGAGGGATTACTATCAAAACATGCAAGATCCAATCGGGAGAAACAACAACAGACTGAAACCCTAAAAGAAAAAACTTGCCTTTTTACCTCCAACGAAATCACCAGCACAGATCTGACCCTACAAATGCTCAAAATATTAGGACCCCAAAAAAACCGATGGAGAAAGGGAGCAACACCAGATCTGCGACGGATTACAGGTTACCTGCTCTCTTTGCCACGAAACCCCGACGAATCGAACCTCAAACCAACGAAAAATGAAGAGAGGGAGAAGCGAAAGGTCAACCACCGATTGAATCGGGCCTCAAACGCCGTGGATCTGGAGCACAAGTAAGAGAAGATGCATCACCTGCTACC
>NC_028453.1:40396054-40397941 GCF_000263155.2 Setaria italica | reverse complement strand
CGGTGAAGATATAGCGTGGATGGAAGGCGCGAAAGGGGCGGCGGTAACCCTAGCTTCCCGCGTGCGCCCCGCATCTCCCGCCTGTATCTGAGGAGCCATTTTTCTGGGCACCGAGGGCGCGCTCGCGTCCCGCACAAGCCAGGCCGCCAAGAAACGGAATCCATTTTCGTTTCCCGGCAGCCAGGCTCGGGGGGCTATCTTGCACGCCGAGGGCCAGGCTCAGGTAAGAATACAGGCATCCAATCACTTCGACGTTGTATCCCGAGGGCCAGGCCGAGCCATATACGGGGAAGCAAACGCGCCCTAGAAGAGCACTGGCTACCCCGGCTTCTGACCGCAGCCAGAGTTTAATCACGTCAACTACAATGAAGGCAAGTTTAAGGCGCGCGCAACCCTGGTTCTATCTGGAATTTCGTGAATTTCACGGATTTCGTGGAATACTATGTTCCGAAGCCATGGTTTGCAATATATAACCGTATTTTTGGGATACGTTGTTTTATTATTTTTTTGATATTGCCCTATATTTGTTTCCCATTTTTTCTGTATTTATTTCCCATTATTTTTACCACAATTGTCATGATAATGTAAGAATAAATATGTGTTGTACTATTATAAAAAAACGACACTTCAAACGTGATATTAATGGTCCTGATGCTACACTACATATCCCTTTATCTTAACATTGTCACCGGGCAGTCATGCTACACTACATTTCCCTTGCTTGTTATCAACGGGCAGCCCTACCTTTCCATCCCTTCCCATCTGGTCATCATGACCTTGACAAACTCCTCACGTTACCACATCTAAAGTCCACGTCAGACATTAAAGGCATCAAAATATGTCACGTCCAAAATTCAAAATAAAAAGATTCGCCACGTCCAACAAATCAGGTATGCATCAATTAGATCTAGAGCAAAGATTTTCTTATCTAGAGCTTTCCTTGTTTATCCTATTTTACCAAATAAGAAATTAAATAAATTTATATTTCACCTATTACCTCCTAGGAGTCATAGGTGGTTATAGCCATCTGTAACATCCGCAAAATCACCACCTTAAATCACCCGTTAAAAATCGCTTTCAAAATCTTTTTACCGCTGAGCTCCCGGAAATCCAAAATCTTCCCGGTGATTTCGCCGTCCCGGCACCCAAGTCGACAGCCATCATTTTATCCTCGCCCGTAAATTTCACCGCGTGCCGGTCGACAGACCGCCGCGCGTGCTCCGACCGCGTGCCGCAATCGCCGCTGGTTTCCCTTTTCTTTTTCTCTTTTCCCCCTCTCTTTTCTTTTTCTTTTTCCCCTTCTCTTTCTTCTTCCTTCTTCTTCTTTCTTCTTCCTCCTTCCTTCTTCTCTTTCCTCCTCCTTTCTTCTTCCTGGCACCCACCTACCCCCGGTGCATTTACTTCGCCCGGCCCCCCTCCGGCGCTTGGCCTCGGCTCCCTCCGGCCCCGGCCACCTGGGCCGCCCCCGCTCCGGCACTTGGCCACCCCGGCCCCGCGCACCCCGGGCCCTGCCACGCCTGCGCCTGGCACAGTGCGCCAGCCCGCCCGGCCTCGACAGCCGCGCCGCGTGCCCGGCGCCCGTGTCGGCGCGACTGCCGCGGCATCGCCCCCCGGCGCCCGACCCCCACCGTGCCGTGCCGCCGGCCCCTACCTCCCCGCCCCCGGCCCCTCCGGTGCCGCCCACCGCACGTCGCCGGTCCGGCCCCCACCTCACCACTCCCCCCTCGCCGACCTATAAAAGGCCCCAACGCCAAGCTCCCCTCTACCACCTCCCATCACCAACGCCCCAGCACCCATCGCCCGCGCCAACCGCCGCCGCCAGTGCGCCGCTTCCCCCGTGCCGCCGCCGCCACCCGAGCCACCACTGTCCGCCCCCTCCCCATCTAC
>NC_028453.1:40319623-40386528 GCF_000263155.2 Setaria italica | reverse complement strand
CCAACGCTTATCTGGAGAAATTCCACTCTCCAAGTTCCTGGAAGAAGAAGAGCTAAAGTTTCCCCAAAATTCCGATCTAACCCCCTCTTTCTTCCTATTCACAAACGAGTCCCTCCACCACTCTCAAGAGATTCTCATAGATCAGCCCCTCCACTCCCAAAAATATTTACCAATAGGCCCCTAGTTTCTCGCGGTTTAGTCCTAAACTCCTTTTTTAAGCCCCTAATCTATGTTTAACTCATCATTTCATGCGCCAAACTTCCTCCAATTAATCTCGAATTCGACCACGTCATCCTCCAGTATACTTCCGCCGATCCATATCCAAATTTCCCAAAAATACTCATTCTACCTCTTTTCCGTTCGCGTTTCCTGTTCGGAGCTCAACGGGTAAAAACCGATTTTCTTTTATTTATTTGTGTGCCCGTTTGTGTGTGCCGTAGATCGCGGAGTACCGAGGAGGAGCACAAGGAGGATTTTGACCGCGAGCCCGAGCCCGAGGACCAGCAGCACGAGCCGGAACTCCCGGAAGGCTTTGAAGACGGCAAGTCCAATCTCACCCTTTGATGCATACTTAATACCTAGTTTTTCAAACACAACCTATTGGCCGGATTTACAAAATGCATATTGTTTTATTGCAAGACATGGTTGGATAGCCACCCCTTGATTGTTATGATTATTCCTTGTTGTCCTATGTTTATCTCTAAATATGACTTGCTCTGTTTAGATGATAACTACTGCTAGAATGCTTAGGAATTCGTTACTCAACTTCAATCATTATTACGATGGTTTATTTGAAGAATAAATGTGTGTGTGTGTGTTCAATTGAGAAAAATGGGTTATCGGGTTCAAAGGCAAGGAATGTGTAGATGAGATGGATGGGTGTTTCTTGTGTGAAACGCCAGGATGTTGTGCTCGTACCTTAGTGGTTGGGCAATGTCAGGAGATATCCATCTTGTCATGGTTAAGGACCGAGTTGATGTGTCATCTTGCCTAATTCAACTATCGTGAAACCACTCGACCGTTGTATGGGCAACGGCTTAGCATAAATCCCACTAGCTGAACTGATAGTCTTCAGGTGTGCTGGTGAGCAACGGGAGCCCATGGAAAAGGAGTAAGATCTTGGTGACTTAGGTCCTGGTTACGATCTCGTGGATGAGTCGTTAACCCCTTGGGTGCTTCCGTGTGGACTAGCCAGTCTTAGCTAAGGTAGGTAATGGCTTTGTTAGGATCCGCACCGGCACTAAGGTGATCGTGCTGCGGTACCCTACTTGTGGGAAAAGTGTACAACCTCTGCAGAGTTAAAACCTACCCGGGTAGCCGTGTCCATGGCATTGGACAAGTTACGGCTTGGTCACATAACTAGCCTTTGGGAATGGATGGTTACATGTGTGTGTGTGTGTGGATTTTGGAAGTGTCTGGCAGTTGTGCCGTGAGCTATGGCGGACGGAGAGTCCGATAGCAATAAAATTTGGATCCTTTGTGTAGGATCAACCCCACTCAATGTTTCAGTTACTAAAGAGAAGCTTTTCAAAAACTCTTTTGAAAACAAGCCCGTGCATGTGTTGAAATCTAGCTTTATTGCAAATGAACCCTAGCCTATCCTTGTTATATCCTATGCATATACTTGTTTGTATCCCCCTCCGTGGATGGGGTTGGACTTGTTGAGTACTTTTGTACTCACCCTTGCTTCGTTGCTATAGAGGAAGACCCAGACTTCATCGCCGAGGAGTTTGAGTAGGAGGTTGTGTCCGCACCCAACGCTGCCTGTGGTGTTGGCCTTTCCAAGATACTTCTACTTCCGTGTAGTCCCGAGTGCTGTCTTTTGGCAGTCGCTTGGTTAGCCGCCGTTATTTATTTGCTTCTTATCGCTGCGTGGCTTTCACGCCCACTCCGTCGGGAGTTGTACGGTAACTGAATTATCTGTCGAATAAATGTGTTATCAGCCTCCTGGGACTGATATTTGCATCACATTTAGTCTCTACTTATGTGGGGACGCTTCACCATCCGATCTAATTAATTGGACAACTCACAGTTATTTGGAGTACCATAGCAAAACTCATATTAAAAAAGTATTGATGATAATCGATCACCTTGCTCGAGACCCTTTTTGTTTGAAAAAATGCAACTATCTGGTCATTTACTTTAATATTAACACCTTGAACAAAAGCTTCAATCCACTCACACCAGGCCAATGAGAAACCTTTGAGGAAAGGTTGTTGTAGGAAGTCCCACCTAACCTTATCATATAGGCTTTCTCGAAATCAATTTAAGGATCACTCCATATTGCTTCTTTCTATGTAATTCATGGATTGTTTCATGGAGAATAACTTCCCCTCCATTAAATTTCTACCCAATAGAAAACAGGTTTGTGAGGGTCTAGTATTTTTTTTTGGAAAATTGCTGATATTCTACTAGTTGCCACCTTGGTAAAATGTTTTGAAGCTAACGTTCAACAAACAGTTTGGTCTATATTGCTGAATTTGCTTCACTTCAATACCCTTTGGTAACAGCTATTGCCCCAAAATTTAGCCATTGAAAAGGTAGAGTCCCATTGTGAAAGTACTCAAAAAGAGCCATCAAGTACTCTTTCATTATGCTCCAAAAGCAATGGTATAAAATTCTAGAGGGAAACCATCAGGACCTGCTGCTTGATTATTTGCCATCTGAAATAATGCATCTCTTACCTCTTCCTCAGTAAATGTTGATGTTAACAACTCTTTTTTCAGCTCGGACCCTTGAGGGATATCCGGTCGAGACTAGGAGTAGCAGTAACTTACTTCCTCGGCGAGCTCTTCGGTGAACAGGGCTGCATCATCTCGACCTCTGGTTTGCTTGTAAGCACCGTTACTTATCGAGTTTTCTAGGCTTTGATTAATGGCGTATCGCTTTAATCTCGCCTAATTTACTTACCGGTTATTGATTTTATCCTATCTCGTAAGGCTGCATCGTGTGACAATTCAAAACTCATTCAAATGCTAATAACATGACGCTTAATTATGCACTAATGATGCTCATGATGGTCATGGTTATGCATTGATCATGTTTTAAATTTTGGGATCGTGATACCTAGGAGCTCTGCCTCGTTGACGGCAGCGAACCCCAAGAGCCTGACCTCGTCAGCGGCCTCCTTGGTGTGTGTCGTCTGCGAGCGGGACCGGCCGATGGGCTAGCGCGCTGGTGGAGACCAGCAGGGCGGGTGCTATGTCTGCGTGCGCCGCGAGCGCGGCGGCAAGGAGCTACAAGTGCTGCAGCATGTTGGAGGCGTTGTTTTTTTTTTGACTGATCTCTTTCTTATTTTTTCAATCAAATTCTGTCTTAGTCTTCTTCTTGTGTTTTTGGACGATTTGTTTCCCATTTTTCAGGCTGTTTATATTTTGATTATGTTTGTTTTTAGTACTGATTATTTTTCAGGCAGTTTATATTTTGTTTTTAGTACCTGATCCACCAGTGTCATATCCACAGGAGAGCCCATGATGGCCCAATACACATCGGACCGTTGATTTGCTGACCCGTTCGGCCTACATGTCAGTCGCTCAATCTCGGGCTAAAATGACCCGCGGGGCAGTAGAAGAGGCCCGCAGTCATTCACGACCTCAAACCGAAACCTGCCGCCTCCCTCCTCCCCGCTTCAGCCACCACCACCAAGGCACCACTTTTCAGTCCAGCCGCCGCACCTCCAACACTCGCCTCGTACCCGCACGGGCAAGGGCGGCAGCGACACGCCATACCTCTCTCAGCGCCGGCCATCGCCAAATTGAATGGGTTGGTGGCGGTCAAAAGCAAAGTTTTGAATCTCTGGCTATAGCTTGCTATAGCTGAAGCTATAGCCGGAGATAGCTGCTATACAAGAAAAAAGCTAAGATATACAACTTTTTGCGCTATGGAATGAAAACAGCTCTTAGCTGGAGATATCCGGAGATAGCCGCTAAAGTGGGCTCAATTTAGCGGCAGGCCGAATTTTTTGCCGGCCCAGCAGCAGCACAGCAGCAGCCGGCCCAACAGCAGCCCCCACCGGCCCACCCCAACCATAAGTCCATAACCCAACGCAACCCTAGCTCCCTCTCTCTCGGTCTTCTACGGCGCAGAAAAGGAGGCGGCATTTCGACGGCGTCTTCTGCGCTTCGTCGGCGGCGGCGGTGAGGGGGCCCCAAGCGGTGCGGCCCTCTGTCCAACTCCAAGGTGCCCCCCCTCCCCCCAAGCGGCGTAGCGAGCCGGAGCTTCAAGCAGCGTGTCCAGGCGGAGATCCAAGCGGCGGCGGCGAGGGGCCCCAAGCGGCGCGGCCCTCTGTCCAACTCCAAGGTGCCCCCCCAAGCGGTGCAGCGAGCCGGAGCTTCAAGCGGCACGGCCAGGTGGAGATCCAAGTGGCGGCAGCGACGGCGAGGGGCCCCAAGCGGCACGGCCAGCCGGAGATCCTCTTCCCCAACCCTAAGCAGCTTCCTCTTCGGTTCATCTTCAGTTCTTTGGTTCATCTTCAGTGCCAGCAGCTTCATCTTCAATTCTTTTTTTCTATTTTTCTTTGCAAAAACAGCTAAATGGCATAGCTGCAGCTATCTCCCGCTATAGCTGCCCTTAGCTGTTCAGAAGGCCAGCAGCTAAGAGGCATAGCCGGCGATTTAAAACATTGGTCAAAAGCGTTGTTGGCTCGTCATCCCTTCCTGTGACGACGTCGCCGCCTCTGCACCCGCGACGACGTCGCCGCCTCTGCACCCGCTACGACGTCCTCGTGCTAATCTGTTCGACGAAATGTCTCAAAGAGGTAAACTCACCACCGTAAAGATGGGGTGATTTTATTCCAGGCAAACCAATCAACTAAATACATTTTTTTGCGGTATGCAGGCTAAGCTCCCCAGGTTTAGTTAGCTAGCAGGCCAAGGATCTGTGTTCATCCAGATCTATCACAGGCAAGATGATGAAGGCACGGTCGCGGAGCCGGAGACTTTATAAGAAGTGTTGACAACCTAGAAGTCGAGCTAGGATTCCAAGACGCAAAGGAGAAGAAGCCCGAAGCAACAAAGATAAAGACGGCGGGAAGAAAAGAGAAGGGCAGCTCACTGCCTTCCTCACGGTCGGACCGCCCACTGATGCTGATGAAGCAAGGAAAAGACCTGATTGATATGTTGTAAGTGTTCTGCCCATGTCTTGCTATAGATTACAACATCATCGATGAAAACCACAACAAATTTCCTCAATACAGGGGCTAAAACTGCTTTGCCGATTCCCCCATGGGATCCATCTCCCACGGAGCTTTTGTTCAACAACTGCATCACTCATTCAGCACCCACGGATCTGAGGCGCTGATGACACGAGCGCGGCGGCGGCGCCTCATAGCCGAATCTTCCGAGCGCTCGGGGACGAACAGTGAAGCGTTTGTCCAGGATCTGGCCGCCGGTCGTCAGGAATGGAGGGACTGGGCCAACCTGACTTCTGAGCTAGTCGAGGACATCGCCGGCCGGTTGCTCTCCGACGACGTGTCGGAGTATTACCGCTTCCGCGCTGTGTGCAGGCCGTGGCGCGACCACACCGCGGACCTGCGTGCTCGTGGCGCCCTGGACAGGCGCTTCCGGCCCCGCAACTGGGTGGTGCTCACCATCAGCCCCGACGCCGGGCCGCGCCGACGCGTCATCAACATGGCCACCGCGGCCTCCCTCAGCGTCAACCTCCCGGCGCTCACGACCCACTGCCACCTGGGCGCCGTCGATGGCCTCCTCGTCCTCTTCCACAGGATCACAAAGGCCATCTGCCTCCTGGACCCTCTGAACAACGCCGTCACTGAGTTCCCCGCCATCTCCATCTCCTCCATCATGGCAACCGTGCCACCGGTGATGGCGTACCACTTCTCCATGTTTTTCCGGAGTCCCAATAGCCTCAACGGCCACTCGATCAACGGTGCCTGCTTGGATGAATCCACCTCCCCGCCCACCCTGGTGCTCTGCATGAGGGACGATCAATCCTGCATCATCGTTGCCAAACCCGGTGACCCACACTGGACGCTGGTGAACCAAGGCAAGTTGTATCACTCGGAAACGATGGGCAGGGTTATGTTCCATTCCTTGCTGTCTCAAGGAGGGCGCTGCTATGTCGCCTCACTGGAGGGGTCCATCTTTCTGGTGGAGCTGGGACCGCTGCCTCAGCTGGTCAAAATAATCGACCAGCACCAGCATGCAACCAGGGATGCCATTCTCTACATACGCATAATCTCCTACCTGGTTGGCGGTAGCAATGGGAGGATGCTGCTGGTACGGTATTGGAGAAACGTTGAGCATTTTGGTGGCAGGGGAGCCTACAATCAGACGCAGCTATTCACAGTTGGTGGTGTCACTGGCCGCATTGAGGTATCAGAGGTGGACATTGCTGGGAGGACGCTGATACCTGTGAGGAGCCTCGGGCACTACGCGGCATTCGTTGGCATGACACACTGCATGCTTGTCTCCACCAAGACATTCCCCTCCATTGTTGCTGATGCGATATACCTGGGCTACAGTTATCAGCTCAGTCGGAAGTTCAGTATCTATTATCTCAAGACTAGGAGGGCTGAGCCGCCGCATGAGTTTGTCCTTGATGAAAATCAGAGGGTAGTTCCCTGTGCCAGGCCCTGCAACCTTGACCAATATCTTGTGTGTTATGTTGACCGCAAACACAGGTTGAGTGGTCCATGTATCAATCATGTAGGTCATTATTTCTTACGTCATTCTATTAGTGACTAAGACTGTCTGTTTAATTTGACATGTAATTTTATCAGCCTTGTCCTGTACTGTAGGTGATCCTACATTGGATTATCTTGCCTGTTCTATTTTCTTTGTTTGTGCCTATTAGTTTGCTTTCCATTAACATGCATTCCCTTTGTGTGCTTACAAAGTACGTGTGGCTGTTTCTCTGGAGTTTACAACTGCATAACTGCATATGCTAACATGGGGTTATTGGATTGGGTGGAAATCACTGGAAAGCTTGAAGTCAACTTGATGGCACACGGCATCAACATGGCACAGCTAGAGCTATAAGCAGGTATGATGGTTCTTCCTAGTTATTTCTGTAAAAGTTAACATCAATGACATGTTGGGGCGTACATGAATCATATGTTCCACTGGTTCCTATAAGTTAGCACCATGTCCATAAGCAGGTGTTATTTCTGTGAGCTTTAACATCAATGACAAACTCGAACTTACATGAATCCTATATTGCACTTGTCTCTGTAAGTTCACAACCATATTTGTATAGGTAGTTCATGATTGCAGACTATTAACACATTTGGTATCAAAGTATGCTGGAAATGTAACCAAGATTCCAGTTGGTGGCAAAAAAGTATGCACTAACTATTTCCATTAGTAATTGTTCCCAGAAATATGTTTTTTCCATGTGTCTTCCAGACAATGGAGCTTCATCGTTTCAAGGATACATACCTCTCTGGCATCTTTGTTTGGTTTTCTTGTCATATAAATATGTGCCTGTATCTAGTTTTAGTTGCACTTTAAATACAATTTCACATGCATTAGGTCTATTTGATCCATACTAAAAAACTGCAAGTACGTATGTGAGTTGTGACCTGTGATCTTGTTGACGCTGTTGCAGAGCATGTACCTTTGCTATCATATAAATTGGAGCACTGCCCTGTCCTTGTCGCCCCCAATTTGCGCGCCGCCCAATCAGCTTCTTACACGTGGACGGATTCGATTCACAGGCATGGCTGTGGATGGCTTTAGCTAGTGTAGGTTTCGATTTGTTTTGGTTGAAGCCACCCAAAGCTAAGCTGCTGCTTCACGCAACAGAGAACCTGTTGGTCCTCGGCTCTGCTCCTGGTGCATCCTTAGGATGCCTGTGGAGCTTCCTGTGGCAGCCGACGACCCGACGTCATGGACGTCAAGGTTGTGCAGTGGTGTTGGGGTATCCCCCCATTGGGGTGCTGGAGAGCAAGGAATAAGGGCTGCAGCAAGGGCAGCAGGGTGTGGATGCGGACAAAGGGGATCATCAGCGTTCAAGACAACGCACAGTGTGTGCATTGCGGGAGGCAGCGGAACCGGGTGAGGATGGGGTGTGGTGGTGTGCTGCGTTACGGCTACGCCCAAAAGCGCCGTTGCGGGATTAGCAGGTATATCATTCCTTTCTATTTCTTTCTGCTGCTCTCCAAGGCTGCTCCTGTATTTCCTCTTCTTGGTGCTGCAGGGTGCTATCGGTTTGGGCTAGAACATCCCCTGTAAGTGTAACTCCCATTTGATACTTGGGCCTTTGTTCCTAAATTTTTTATTTTTTAAAAAAACTTGGCCAGTCGGGGGAGACCTCCCTGAGGACATTGTTTGAGAGGTAGAAGACTAGAAGAGCACTGGCTACCCCGGCTTCTGACCGCAGCCAGAGTTTAATCACGTCAACTACAATGAAGGCAAGTTTAAGGCGCGCGCAACCCTGGTTCTATCTGGAATTTCGTGAATTTCACGGATTTCGTGGAATACTATGTTCTGAAGCCATGGTTTGCAATATATAACCGTATTTTTGGGATACGTTGTTTTATTATTTTTTTTGATATTGCTCTATATTTGTTTCCCATTTTTTCTGTATTTATTTCCCATTATTTTTACCACAATTGTCATGATAATGTAAGAATAAATATGTGTTGTACTATTATAAAAAAACGACACTTCAAACGTGATATTAATGGTCCTGATGCTACACTACATATCCCTTTATCTTAACATTGTCACCGGGCAGTCATGCTACACTACATTTCCCTTCATCTTGCTTGCTTGTTATCAACGGGCAGCCCTACCTTTCCATCCCTTCCCATCTGGTCATCATGACCTTGACAAACTCCTCACGTTACCACATCTAAAGTCCACGTCAGACATTAAAGGCATCAAAATATGTCACGTCCAAAATTCAAAATAAAAAGATTTGCCACGTCCAACAAATCAGGTATGCATCAATTGGATCTAGAGCAAAGATTTTCTTATCTAGAGCTTTCCTTGTTTATCCTATTTTACCAAATAAGAAATTAAATAAATTTATATTTCACCTATTACCTCCTAGGAGTCATAGGTGGTTTCACCATCCGATCTAATTAATTGGACAACTCACAGTTATTTGGAGTACCATAGCAAAACTCATATTAAAAAAGTATTGATGATAATCGATCACCTTGCTCGAGACCCTTTTTGTTTGAAAAAATGCAACTATCTGGTCATTTACTTTAATATTAACACCTTGAACAAAAGCTTCAATCCACTCACACCAGGCCAATGAGAAACCTTTGAGGAAAGGTTGTTGTAGGAAGTCCCACCTAACCTTATCATATAGGCTTTCTCGAAATCAATTTAAGGATCACTCCATATTGCTTCTTTCTATGTAATTCATGGATTGTTTCATGGAGAATAACTTCCCCTCCATTAAATTTCTACCCAATAGAAAACAGGTTTGTGAGGGTCTAGTATTTTTTTTGGAAAATTGCTGATATTCTACTAGTTGCCACCTTGGTAAAATGTTTTGAAGCTAACGTTCAACAAACAGTTTGGTCTATATTGCTGAATTTGCTTCACTTCAATACCCTTTGGTAACAGCTATTGCCCCAAAATTTAGCCATTGAAAAGGTAGAGTCCCATTGTGAAAGTACTCAAAAAGAGCCATCAAGTACTCTTTCATTATGCTCCAAAAGCAATGGTATAAAATTCTAGAGGGAAACCATCAGGACCTGCTGCTTGATTATTTGCCATCTGAAATAATGCATCTCTTACCTCTTCCTCAGTAAATGTTGATGTTAACAACTCTTTTTTCAGCTCGGACCCTTGAGGGATATCCGGTCGAGACTAGGAGTAGCAGTAACTTACTTCCTCGGCGAGCTCTTCGGTGAACAGGGCTGCATCATCTCGACCTCTGGTTTGCTTGTAAGCACCGTTACTTATCGAGTTTTCTAGGCTTTGATTAATGGCGTATCGCTTTAATCTCGCCTAATTTACTTACCGGTTATTGATTTTATCCTATCTCGTAAGGCTGCATCGTGTGACAATTCAAAACTCATTCAAATGCTAATAACATGACGCTTAATTATGCACTAATGATGCTCATGATGGTCATGGTTATGCATTGATCATGTTTTAAATTTTGGGATCGTGATACCTAGGAGCTCTGCCTCGTTGACGGCGGCGAACCCCAAGAGCCTGACCTCGTCAGCGGCCTCCTTGGTGTGTGTCGTCTGCGAGCGGGACCGGCCGATGGGCTAGCGCGCTGGTGGAGACCAGCAGGGCGGGTGCTATGTCTGCGTGCGCCGCGAGCGCGGCGGCAAGCAGAGGCCAGGGCATGCTAAGTGCTGCAGCATGTTGGAGGCGTTGTTTCTTTTGACTGATCTATTTCTCATTTTTTCAATCAAATTCTGTCTTAGTCTTCTTCTTGTGTTTTTGGACGATTTCTTTCCCATTTTTCAGGCTGTTTATATTTTGATTATGTTTGTTTTTAGTACTGATTATTTTTCAGGCAGTTTATATTTTGTTTTTAGTACCTGATCCACCAGTGTCATATCCACAGGAGAGCCCATGATGGCCCAATACACATCGGACCGTTGATTTGCTGACCTGTTCGGCCTACATGTCACTCGCTCAATCTCGGACTAAAATGACCCGCCGGGCAGTAGAAGAGGCCTGCAGTCATTCGCGACCTCAAACCGAAACCTGCCGCCTCCCTCCTCCCCGCTTCAGCCACCACCACCAAGGCACCACTCTTCAGTCCAGCCGCCACACCTCCAACACTCGCCTCGTACCCGCACGGGCAGGGGCCTGCTGCTTTATTATTTGCCCTTTGAAATAATGCATCTCTCACCTGTTCCTCAGTAAAAGTTGATGTTAACAACTCTTTTTTCAGCTCGGACCCTTGAGGGACATCCAGATATCATCTACCTGAGCTTCATCCGCGGTCACATGGTTTGTCTCGGTGGACCAAATAAGTTTTTTGTAATGAATTATTTTAGCTCTCCATCACCACAAAATTATCCCTTCTCATGTTACAACCGATAAATACGAGTCTTTCCATGCCAAGGTGTATAGAGCAATTATACTTAGCGGCCATAAGTTGCCAAGGAAAATATTAGAGAGAATAATCTATTTGGCACTGAAACAAATCAGTCTTCCGTATGTGGCACTTGGAAATTTGAACTTCCTTATCTGGCACCAAGTTGAAATTTCTTTCCGTAAATGGCACTGCTGTCCATTTGGGCCATCCATCCGTGAGTTGACTCTGTTGGCCATCTTAGTTTTTTTTTCCGAAATACCAAAATGCCCCTCGCTTGGTCCCACGCGGCAGGTCTCCTGTTATAATCACAAATGGACCACGCGGCACGTCTCTGGTCCATCCCCACGTTTTCGACCCCCGTTGGTGGTGTGGACAATTTCGGCCTAACCGTGACCTAACATGATTTCATAGCCGAAAACGCATCCGGAGTCCATTTTCACGTCTTCGGTCCATCCCTCACGTTTTCGACGCCAGTTGCCGGTGTGGCCATTTTCGGGCTAACCGTGACCAATAGCACAAAATTTCTTGGCCGAAAACGCGTCCGAAAGCTATTTTCACGTCTTCGGTCCATCCCCCACGGTTTTAACCCCGGTTGCCGGTGTGGCCGTTTTCGGGCTAACCGTGACCTATAGCACACGATTTGATGGCCGAACACACGTCCGGAGGCCATTTTCACGTCTTCCGTTGATCCCCCACGGTTTGAACCCCGGTTGCCTGTGTGGCCGTTTTCGGGCGAACCGTGACCTATAGCACATGATTTCATGGCCGAAAATACGTCTGGAGGCCATTTTCACGTCTTCGGTGGATCCCCCACTTTTTCGACCCTGGTTGTTGGTGTGGCCATTTTTGGGCAAACCGTGACAGCACACGATTTCATTGTCGAAATCAAGTTCGGAGGCCATTTTCACATCTTCGGTCCATCACCACGTTTTTCACCCTGGTTGCGGTGTGGCCATTTTCAGGCTAACCGTGACCTATAGGACACTATTTCATGGCCGAAAACTAGTCCGGAGGCCATTTTCACGTATTCGGTCCATCCCCACATTTTCGACCCCCGTTGGTGGTGTCGACGTTTTCGAGCAAACCGTGACCTATAGCACACGATTTCATGGCCGAACACGCGTCCCGAGGCCATTTTCATGTCTTCGGTCCATCCCCACATTTTCGACCCCCGTTGGTGGTGTCGACGTTTTCGGGCGAACCGTGACCTATAGCACACGATTTCATGGCCGAACACGCGTCCGGAGACCAATTTCATGTCTTCGATTCATCCCCCTCGTTTTCGACCCCGGTTGTCGGTGTGGCCGTTTTTGGGCTAATCGTGACCTATAGCACACGATTTCATGGCCGAAAACGCGTCCGGAGGCCATTTTCACGTCTTCGGTCCATCCCCCACGTTTTCGACGCCGGTTGCCGGTGTGGCTGTTTTCAGGCTAACCGTGACCTATAGCACACGATTTCATGGCCGAAAACACGTCCGGAGGCCATTTTCACGTCTTTGGTGGATCCTCCACTTTTTCGACCCTGGTTGCTGGTGTGGCCGTTTCGTTGACCTATAGCACACGATTTCATGGTCGAAAACGAGTCCGGAGGCCATTTTCACGTCTTCGGCATCGACACGTTTTCGACGCTGGTAGCCGGAATGGCCATTTTCAGGCTAACCCTGACCTATAGCACACAATGAAAACGAGTTCGGAGGCCATTTTCACGTCTCTGGTCCATCCTCACGTTTTTGACCCCCGTTGGTGGTGTGGACATTTTCGGCCTAACCGTGACCTATATCACATGATTTCATGGCCGAAAACGCGTCCAGAGTCCGTCTTCGGTCCATCCCCCATGTTTTCGACGCCGGTTGCCGGTGTGGCCATTTTGGGCTAAGCGTGACCAATAGCACAAAATTTCTTGGCCGAAAACGCGTCCGAAGGCCATTTTCACGTCTTCGGTCCATCCCCCACAGTTTTGACCCCGGTTGCCGGTGTGGCCATTTTCGGGCTAACCGTGACCTATAGCACATGATTTGATGGCCGAACACGCGTCTGGAGGCCATTTTCACGTCATCCGTTGATCCCCCATGGTTTGAACCCTAGTTGCCTGTGTGGCCGTTTTCGGGCGAACCGTGACCTATAGCACACGATTTCATGGCCGAAAATACGTCTGGAGGCCATTTTCACGTCTTCGGTGGATCCCCCACTTTTTTTGACCCTGGTTGTTGGTGGGGCCATTTTTGGGCAAACCGTGACAGCACACGATTTCATTGTCGAAATCAAGTTCGGAGGCCATTTTCACGTCTTCGGTCCATCACCACGTTTTTCACCCTGGTTGCGGTGTGGCCATTTTCGGGCTAACCGTGACCTATAGGACACGTTTTCATGGCTGAAAACTAGTCCGGAGGCCATTTTCACATCTTCGGTCCATCCCCACATTTTCGACCCCTGTTGGTGGTGTCGAGGTTTTCGGGCGAACCGTGACCTATAGCACACGGTTTCATGGCTGAACACGCGTCCGGAGACCAATTTCATGTCTTCGATTCATCCCTCTCGTTTTTGACCCCGGTTGTCGGTGTGGCTGTTTTCGGGCTAACCGTGATCTATAGCACACGATTTGATGGCCGAACACGCCTCCGAAGGCCATTTTCATGTCTTCGTACCATCCCCACATTTTCGACCCCCGTTGGTGGTGTCGACGTTTTCGGGCTAACCGTGACCTATAGCACACGATTTCAAGGCCGAACACGCGTCCGGAGACCAATTTCATGTCTTCGATTCATCCCCCTCGTTTTCGACCCCGGTTGTCGGTGTGGCCGTTTTCGGGCTAACCGTGACCTATAGCACACGATTTCATGGCCGAAAACGCGTCCGGAGGCCATTTTCATGTCTTTGGTCCATCCCCCACGTTTTCGACGCCGGTTGCCGGTGTGGCTGTTTTCAGGCTAACCGTGACCTATAGCACACGATTTCATGGCCGAAAACGCGTCCGGAGGCCATTTTCACGTCTTCGGTCCATCCCCCACGTTTTCGACGCCGGTTGCCGGTGTGGCTGTTTTCAGGCTAACCGTGACCTATAGCACACGATTTCATGGCCGAAAACACGTCCGGAGGCCATTTTCACGTCTTCGGTGGATCCCACACTTTTTCGACTCTGGTTGCTGGTGTGGCCGTTTCGTTGACCTATAGCACACGATTTCATGGTCGAGAACGAGTTCGGAGGCCATTTTCACGTCTTCGGCATCGACACGTTTTTGATGCCGGTTGCCGGAATGGCCATTTTCAGGCTAACCCTGACCTATAGCACACAATAAAAACGAGTTCGGAGGCCATTTTCACGTCTTTGGTCCATCCCCACGTTTTCGACCCCCGTTGGTGGTGTCGACATTTTCGGCCTAACCGTGACCTATATCACATGATTTCATGGCCGAAAACGCGTCCGGAGGCCATTTTCACGTCTTCGGTCCATCCCCCACGTTTTCGACGCCGGTAGCCGGTGTGGCCATTTTCCGGCTAACCGTGACCAATAGCACAAAATTTCTTGGCCGAAAATGCGTCCGAAGGCCATTTTCACGCCTTCGGTCCATCCCCCACGGTTTTGACCCCGGTTGCCGGTGTGGCCGTTTTCGGGCTAACCGTGACCTATAGCACATGATTTGACGGCCGAACACGCGACCGGAGGCCATTTTCACATCTTCGGTCCATCCCCCACGGTTTGAACCCTGGTTGCCTGTGTGGCCGTTTTCGGACGAACCGTGACCTTTAGCACATGATTTCATGGCCGAAAATACGTCTGGAGGCTATTTTCACGTCTTCGGTGGATCCCCCACTTTTTCGACCCCGGTTGTTGGTGTGGCCATTTTTGGGCAAACCGTGATAGCACACGATTTCATGGTCGAAAACAAGTTCGGAGGCTATTTTCACGTCTTCGGTCCATCCCCACATTTTTCACCCTGGTTGCGGTGTGGCCATTTTCGGGCTAACCGTGACCTATAGCACACGTTTTCATGGCCGAAAACTAGTCCGGAGGCCATTTTCACGTCTTCGGTCCATCCCCACATTTTCGACCCCCGTTGGTGGTGTCGACGTTTTCGGGCAAACCGTGACCTATAGCACACGATTTCATGGCCGAGCATGTGTCCGGAGACCAATTTGATGTCCTCGATTCATTCCCCTCGTTTTTGACCCCGGTTGTCGGTGTGGCCGTTTTCGGGCTAACCGTGACATATAGCACACGATTTCATGGCCGAACACGCGTCCGGAGGCCATTTTCATGTGTTCGGTCCATCCCCACATTTTCGACCCCCGTTGGTGGTGTCGACGTTTTCAGGCTAACCGTGAACTATAGCACACGATTTCATGGCCGAACACGCGTCCGGAGACCAATTTCATGTCTTCGATTCATCCCCCTCGTTTTCGACCCCGCTTGTCGGTGTGGCCGTTTTCGGGCTAACCGTGACCAATAGCACACAATTTCTTGGCCGAAAACACGTCCGAAGGCCATTTTCACGCCTTCGGTCCATCCCCCACGTTTTCGACGCCGTTTGCCGGTGTGGCCGTTTTCGGGCTAACCGTGACCTATAGCACACGACTTGACGGCCGAACACGCGTCCGGAGGCCATTTTCACGTCTTCCCTTGATCTCCCACGGTTTGAACCCCGGTTGCTGGTGTGGCCATTTTCAGGCAAACCATGACCTATAGCACACGATTTCATGGTCGAAAACAAGTTTAGAGGCCATTTTCACGTCTTCGGTCCATCCCCACGTTTTTCACCCTAGTTGCGGTGTGGCCATTTTCGGGCTAACCATGACCTATAGCACACGTTTTCATGGCCAAAAACTAGACTGGAGGCCATTTTCATGTCTTCGGTCCATCCCCACATTTTCGACCCCCGTTGGTGGTGTTGACGTTTTCGGGCTAACCGTGACCAATAGCCCACGATTTCATGGCCGAACACGCGTCTGGAGGCCATTTTCATGTCTTCGATTCATCCCCCTCGTTTTCGACCCCGGTTGTCGGTGTGGCCGTTTTCGGGCTAACCGTCACCTATAGCACACGATTTCATGGCCGAACACGCGTCCGGAGGCCATTTTCATGTCTTCGGTCCATCCCCACATTTTCGACCCCCGTTGGTGGTGTTGACGTTTTCGGGCTAACCGTGACCTATATATAGCACACGATTTCATGGCCGAACACGCGTCCCGAGGCCATTTTCGTGTCTTCGATGCATCCCCCTCGTTTTCGGGCTAACCGTGACCTACAGCACACAATTTCATGGCCGAAAACACATCCAGAGGCCATTTTCACGTCTTCGGTGGATCCCCCACTTTTTTGACCCTGGTTGCTAGTGTGGCCGTTTCGTTGACCTATAGCACACGATTTCATGGTCGAAAACAAGTCCGGAGGCCATTTTCACGTCTTCGGTCCATTGACACATTTTCGACGCCGGTTGCCGGAATGGCCATTTTCAGGCTAACCCTGACCTATAGAACACAATGAAAACGAGTTCAGAGGCCATTTTCACGTCTTTGGTCCATCCCCACGTTTTCGACCCCCGTTGGTGGTGTGGACATTTTCGGCCTAACCGTGACCTATATCACATGATTTCATGGCCGAAAACGCGTCCGGAGTCCATTTTCATGTCTTCGGTCCATCCCCCACGTTTTTGACGCCGCTTGCCGGTGTTGCCATTTTCGGGCTAACCGTGACCAATAGCACAAAATTTCTTGGCCGAAAACGCGTGCGAAGGCCATTTTCACATCTTCGGTCCATCCCCCACGGTTTTGACCCCGGTTGCCGGTGTGGCTGTTTTCGGGCTAACCGTGACCTATAGCAGATGATTTCATGGTCGAAAACGAGTCCGGAGGCCATTTTCACATCTTCGGTCCATTGACACGTTTTTGACGCCGGTTGCCGGAATGGCCATTTTCAGGCTAACCCTGGCCTATAGCACACAATTTCATGGCCGAAAACGAGTTCGGAGGCCATTTTCACGTCTTTCGTCCATCCCCACGTTTTCGACCCCCGTTGGTGGTGTGGACATTTTTGGGATAACCGTGACCTATATCACATGATTTCATGGCCGAAAACGCGTCCGGAGGCCACTTTAACGTCTTCGGTTCATCCCCCACGTTTTCGACGCCGGTTGCCGGTGTGGCCATTTTCAGGCTAACCGTGACCAATAGCACACGATTTCTTGGCCGAAAACGCGTCCGAAGGCCATTTTCACATCTTCAGTCCATCCCCCACGGTTTCGACCCCGGTTGCCGGTGTGGCCGTTTTCGTGCTAACCGTGACCTGTAGCACACGATTTGATGGCCGAACATGCGTCCGGAGGCCATTTTCACGTCTTCCGTTGATCCCCCACGGTTTGAACCCTGGTTGCCTGTGTGGCCGTTTTCGGGCGAACCGTGACCTATAGCACACGATTTCATGGCCAAAAATACGTCCGGAGGCCATTTTCACGTCTTCGGTGGATCCCCCACTTTTTCGACCCCGGTTGTTGGTGTGGCCATTTTCGGGCAAACCGTGAGAGCACACGATTTCATGGTCGAAAACAAGTTCGGAGGCCATTGTCACGTCTTCGGTCTATCCCCACGTTTTTCCCCCTGGTTATTGTGTGGCCATTTTCGGGCTAACCGTGACCTATACGACACGTTTTCATGGCTGAAAACTAGTCCGGAGGCCATTTTCATGTCTTCGGTCCATCCCCACATTTTCGACCCCCGGTTGTGGTGTTGACGTTTTCGGGCTAAACGTGACCTATAGCACACGATTTCATGGCCGAACACGCGTCCGGAGACTAATTTCATGTCTTCGATTCACCCCCCTCGTTTTCGACCCCGGTTGTCGGTGTGGCCGTTTTCGGGCTAACCGTGACCTATAGCACACGATTCCATGGCCGAACACGCGTCCGGAGGCCATTTCCATGTCTTCGGTCCATCCCCACATTTTCGACCCCCGTTGGTGGTGTGGACGTTTTCGGGCTAACCGTGACCTATAGCACACGATTTCATGGCTGAACACGCATCTGGAGGCCATTTTCGTGTCTTCGATGCATCCTCCTCGTTTTCGACCCCGGTTGTCGGTGTGGCCATTTTCGGGCTAACCGTGACCTATAGCACACGATTTCATGGCCGAAAACGCATCCGGAGGCCACTTTCACGTCTTCGGTCCATCCCCCACGTTTCCGATGCCGGTTGCCGGTGTGGCTGTTTTTAGGCTAACCGTGACCTATAGCACACGATTTCATGGTCGAAAACGAGTCCGGAGGCCATTTTCATGTCTTCAGCATCGACACGTTTTTGACGCCGGTTACCGGAATGGCCATTTTCAGGCTAACGCTGACCTATAGCACACAATGAAAACGAGTTCGGAGGCCATTTTCACGTCTTTGGTCCATCCCCACGTTTTCGACCCCCGTTGGTGGTGTGGACATTTTCGGCCTAACAGTGACCTATATCACATGAATTCATGGCCGAAAACGCGTCCGGAGGCTATTTGCACGTCTTCGGTCCATCCCCCACGTTTTCGACGCCGGTTGCCGGTGTGGCCATTTTCGGGCTAACCGTGACCAATAGCACACAATTTCTTGGCCGAAAACTCGTCCGAAGGCCATTTTCACGTCTTCGGTCCTTCCCCCACGGTTTTGACCCCGGTTGCCGGTGTGGCCGTTTTCGGGCAAACCGTGACCTATAGCACATGATTTGACGGCCGAACATGCGTCTGGAGGCCATTTTCATGTCTTCCGTTGATCCCCCACGGTTTGAACCCCGGTTGCCTGTGTGGCCATTTTCGGGCGAACCGTGACCTATAGCACACGATTTCATGGCTGAAAAGGCGTCTGGAGGCCATTTTCACGTCTTCAGTGGATCCCCCACTTTTTCGACCCCAGTTGCTGGTGTGGCATTTTTCAGGCAAACCGTGACCTATAGCACACGATTTCATGGTCGAAAACAAGTTCGGAGGCCATTTTCATGTCTTCGGTCCATCCCCACATTTTTCACCCTGGTTGCGGTGTGGCCATTTTCGGGCTAACTGTGACCTATAGCAGACGTTTTAATGGCCGAAAACAAGTCCGGAGGCCATTTTCATGTCTTCGGTCCATCCCCACATTTTCGACCCCCGTTGGTGGTGTCGACGTTTTCGGGCTAACCGTGACCTATAACACACGATTTCATGGCCGAACACGCGTCTGGAGGCCATTTTCATGTCTTCGATTCATCCCCCTCGTTTTCGACCCCGGTTGTCGGTGTGGCCGTTTTCGGGCTAACCGTGACCTATAGCACATGATTTCATGGCCGAACACGCGTCCGGAGGCTATTTTCATGTCTTCGGTCCATCCCCACATTTTCGACCCCCGTAGGTGGTGTGGACGTTTTCGGGCTAACAGTGACCTATAGCACACGATTTCATGGCCGAACACGCGTCTGGAGGCCATTTTCGTGTCTTCGATGCATCCCCCTCGTTTTCGACCCCGGTTGTCAGTGTGGCCGTTTTCGGGCTAACTGTGACCTATAGCTCACGATTTCATGGCCGAAAAGGCGTCCGGAGGCCATTTTCACGTCTTCGGTCCATCCCCCATGTTTTCGACGCCGGTTGCCGGTGTGGCTGTTTTCAGGCAAACCGTGACCTATAGCACACGATTTCATGGCCGAAAACACGTCCAGAGACCATTTTAACGTCTTCGGTGGGTCCCCCACGTTTTCGACCCAGGTTGCTGGTGTGGCCGTTTCGTTGACCTATAGCACACGATTTCATGGTCGAAAACGAGTCCGGAGGCCATTTTCACGTCTTCGGTCCATCGACACGTTTTCGACGCCGGTTGCCGGAATGGCCATTTTTAGGCTAACCCTGACCTATAGCCCACAATTTCATGGCAAAAAACGAGTTCGGAATCCATTTTCACCTCTTTGGTCCATCCCCACGTTTTCAACCCCTGTTGGTGGTGTGGACATTTTCGGGCTAACTGTGACCTATATCACATGATTTCATGGCCGAAAACACGTCCGGAGGCCATTTTCACGTCTTCGGTCCATCCCCCACGTTTTCGACGCCGGTTGCTGGTGTGGTCGTTTTCGGGCTAACCGTGACCTATAGCACACGATTTGATGGCTAAACACGCGTCCGGAGGCCATTTTCACCTCTTCCGTTGATCCCCCACGGTTTCAACCCCGGTTGCTTGTGCGGGCGTTTTCAGGCGAACCGTGACCTATAGCAGACGATTTCATGGCCGAAAATACGTCTGGAAGCCATTTTGACGTCTTCGGTGGATCCCCCATTTTTTCGACCCCGGTTGCTGGTGTGGCCATTTTCGGGCAAACCGTGACCTATAGCTCACGATTTCATGGTCGAAAACAAGTTCGGAGGCCATTTTCACGTCTTCGGTCCATCCCCACATTTTTCACCCTGGTTGCGGTGTGGCCATTTTCGGGCTAACCGTGACCTATAGCACACGTTTTCATGGCCGAAAACTAGTCCGGAGGCCATTTTCAGGTCTTCAGTCCATCCCCACATTTTCGACCCCCGTTGGTGGTGTCGACGTTTTCGGGGTAACCGTGACCTATAGCACACGATTTCATGGCCGAACACGCGTTTGGAGGCCAGTTTCGTGTGTTCGATGCATCCCCCTCGTTTTCGACCCCGGTTGTCGGTGTGGCTGTTTTCGGGGTAACCGTGACCTATAGCACACGATATTCATGGCCGAAAACGTGTCCGGAGGCCATTTTCACGTCTTCAGTCCATCCCCCACGTTTTCGACGCCTGTTGCCGGTGTGGCTGTTTTCAGGCTAACCGTCACCTATAGCACACGATTTCATGGCCGCAAACACGTCCGGAGGCCATTTTCACGTCTTCGGTGGATCCCCCACGTTTTCGACCCTAGTTGCTGGTGTGGCCGTTTCGTTGACCTATAGCACACGATTTCATGGTCGAAAACGAGTCCGGAGGCCATTTTGACGTCTTCGGTCCATCGACACATTTTCGACGCCAGTTGTTGGAATGGCCATTTTCAAGCTACCCCTGACCTATAGCCCACAATTTCATGGCCGAAAACGAGTTTGAATCCATTTTAAATTCTTTGGTCCATCCCCACGTTTTCGACCCCCGTTGGTGGTGTGGACATTTTCGGGCTAACCGTGACCTATATCACATGATTTCATGGCCGAAAACGCGACCGGAGGCCATTTTCACGTCTTCGGTCCATCCCCCACGTTTTCGACGCCGGTTGCCGGTATGGCCATTTTTGAGCTAACCGTGACCACTAGCACACTATTTCTGGGCCGAAAACGCGTCCGAAGGCCATTTTCACGTCTTCGGTGCATCTCCCACGGTTTCGAACCCGGTTGCCGGTGTGGCCATTTTCGAGGTAACCCTGACCTATAGCACACGATTTGATGGTCGAAAACGCATTCGGAGGCCATTTTCACATCTTCGGTCCATCCCCACCTTTTTCACCCTGGTTGCGGTGTGGCCATTTTCGGGCTAACCGTGACCTGTAGCACACGTTTTCATGGCCGAAAACTAGTTCGGAGGCCATTTTCATGTCTTCGGTCGATCCCCACATTTTCGACCCCCGTTGGTGGTGTCAACATTTTCGGGGTAACCGTGACCTATAGCACACGATTTCATGACCGAACACGCGTCTGGAGGCCATTTTCGTGTGTTCGATGCATCCCCCTCGTTTTCGACCCCGGTTGTCGGTGTGGCTGTTTTCGGGGTAACCGTGGCCTATAGCACACGATTTGATGGCCGAAAACGCGTCCGGAGGCCATTTTCACGTCTTCGATCCATCCCCCACGTTTTCGACGCCGGTTGCCGGTGTGGCTGTTTTCAGGCTAACCGTGACCTATGCACACAATTTCATGGCCGAAAACACGTCTAAAGGCCATTTTCACGTCTTCGGTGGATCCCCCACTTTTTCGACCCTGGTTGCTGGTGTGGCCGTTTCGTTGACCTATAGCACACGATTTCATTGTCGAAAACGAGGCCGGAGGCCATTTTCACATCTTCGGCCCATCGAGACGTTTTCGACGCCGGTTGCCGGAATGGCCATTTTCAGGCTAGCCCTGACCTATAGCCCACAATTTCATGGCCGAAAACGAGTTTGGAATCCATTTTCACTTCTTTGGACCATCCCCACATTTTCGACCCCCGTTGGTGGTGTGGACATTTTCGGGCTAACCGTGACCTATATCACATGATTTTGATGGCCGAAAACGCGACCGGAGGCCATTTTCACGTCTTCGGTCCATCCCCCACGTTTTTGACGCCGGTTGCCCGTATGGCCATTTTCGGGCTAACCGTGAGCAATAGCACTTGATTTCTTGGCCGAAAACGCGTTCGAAGGCCATTTTCACGTCTTCGGTCCATCCCCCACGGTTTCGACCCCTGTTGCCGGTGTGGCCATTTTCAGGCTAACCGTGACCTATAGCACACGATTTGATGGCCGAACACGCGTCCAGAGGCCATTTTCATGTCTTTCGTTGATCCCCCACGGTTTGAACCCCGGTTGCCTGTGCGGCCGTTTTCAGGCGAACCGTGACCTACAGCACACGATTTCATGGCCGAAAATACGTCTGGAGGCCATTTTCACGTCTTTGGGGGATCCCCCATTTTTTCGACCCCGGTTGCTGGTATGGCCATTTTCAGGCAAACCGTGACCTATAGCACACGATTTCATGGTCGAAAACAAGTTCGGAGGCCATTTTCACGTCTTCGGTCCATCCCCACGTTTTTCACCCTGGTTGCGGTGTGGCCATTTTCGGGCTAACGTGACCTATAGCACACGTTTTCATGGCCGAAAACTAGTCCGGAGGCCATTTTCATGTCTTCAGTCCATCCCCACATTTTCGACCCCCGTTGGTGGTGTCGACGTTTTCGGGGTAACCGTGACCTATAGCACACGATTTCATGGCCGAACACGCGTCTGGTGGCCGTTTTTGTGTGTTCGATGCATCCCCCTTGTTTTCGACCCCGGTTGTTGGTGTGGCCGTTTTCAGGCTAACCGTGACCTATAGCACACGATTTCATGGCCGAAAACACGTCCGGAGGCCATTTTCACATCTTCGGTGGATCCCCGACTTTTTCGAACCTGGTCGCTGGTGTGGCCGCTTCGTTGACCTATAGCACACGATTTCATGGTCGAAAATGAGTTCGGAGGCCATTTTCACGTCTTCGGTCCATCGACACGTTTTCGACGTCGGTTGCCGGAATGGCCATTTTCAGGCTAGCCCTGACCTATAGCCCACAATTTCATGGCCGAAAATGAGTTCGGAATCCATTTTCACTTCTTTGGTCCATCCCCACGTTTTCGACCCCCATTGGTGGTGTGGACATTTTCGGGCTAACCGTCACCTATATCACATGATTGCATGGCCGAAAACGCGACCGGAGGCCATTTTCACGTCTTCGGTCCATCCCCCACGTTTTCGACGCCGGTTGCCGGTATGGCAATTTTCGGGCTAAACGTGAGCAATAGCACACGATTTCTTGGCCGAAAACGCGTCCGAAGGCCATTTTCACGTCTTCGGTCCATCCCCCACGGTTTCGACCCCTGTTGCTGGTGTGGCCATTTTCGGGCTAACCGTGACCTATAGCACACGATTTGATGGCCGAACACGCGTCCAGAGGCCATTTTCATGTCTTCCGTTGATCCCCCACGGTTTGAACCCCGGTTGCCTGTGCGGCCGTTTTCAGGTGAACCGTGACCTATAGCACACGATTTCATGGCCGAAAATACGTCTGGAGGCCATTTTCACGTCTTCGGGGGATCCCCCATTTTTTCGACCCCGGTTGCTGGTATGGCCATTTTAAGGCAAACCGTGACCTATAGCACACGATTTCATGGTCGAAAATGAGTTCGGAGGCCATTTTCACGTCTTCGGTCCATCGACACGTTTTCGACGTCGGTTGTCGGAATGGCCATTTTCAGGCTAGCCCTGACCTATAGCCCACAATTTCATGGCCGAAAACGAGTTCGGAATACATTTTCACTTCTTTGGTCCATCCCCACGTTTTCGACCCCCGTTAGTGGTGTGGACATTTTCGGGCTAACCGTGACCTATATCACATGATTTCATGGCTGAAAACGCGACCGGACGCCATTTTCACGTCTTCGGTCCATCCCCCACGTTTTCGATGCCGGTTGCCGGTATGGCCATTTTCGGGCTAACCGTGAGCAATAGCACACGATTTCTTGGCCGAACACGTGTCCGGAGGCCATTTTCATGTCTTCGGTCCATCCCCACATTTTCGACCCCTGTTGGTGGTGTGGACGTTTTCAGGCTAACCGTGACCTATAGCACACGATTTCATGGCCAAACACGCGTCCGGAGGCCATTTTCATGTCTTCGATGCATCCCGCTCGTTTTCGACCTCGGTAGTCGGTGTGGCCGTTTTCGGGCTAACCGTGACCTATAGCACACGATTTCATGGCCGAAAACGCGTTCGGAGGCCATTTTCACGTCTTCGGTCCATCCCCCACGTTTTCGATCCCGTTTGCCAGTGTGGCTCTTTTCAGGCTAACCGTGACCTATAGCACGCGATTACATGGCCGAAAACCCGTCCGGAGGCCATTTTCACATCTTCGGTGGATCCCCCACTTTTTCAACCCTAGTTGCTGGTGTGGCCGTTTCGTTGACCTATAGCACATGATTTCATGGTCGAAAACGAGTCCGGAGGCCATTTTCACGTCTTCGGTTCATCGACACGTTTTCGGGCTAACCGTGACCTATAGCACACGATTTCATGGCCGAACACGCGTCTGGAGGCCATTTTCATGTCTTCAATTCATCCCTCTTGTTTTCGACCCCGGTTGTCGGTGTGGCCGTTTTCGGGCTAACCGTGACCTATAGCACATGATTTCATGGCCGAACATGCGTCTGGAGGCCATTTTCATGTCTTCGATGCATCTCCCTCGTTTTCGACCCCGGTTGTCGGTGTGGCCGTTTTTAGGCTAACCGTGACCTATACCACACGATTTCATGGCCGAAAATGCGTCCGGAGGCCATTTTCATGTCTTCGGTCCATCCCCCATGTTTTCGACCCCGGTTGCCGGTGTGGCTATGTTCAGGCTAACCGTGACCTATAGCACACGATTGCATGGCCGATAACACATCCAGAGGCCATTTTCACGTCTTCGGTGGATCCCCCACTTTTTCGACCCTGGTTGCCGGTGTGGCCGTTTTTGGGCTAACCGTGACCTATAGCACACGATTTCATGGTCGAAAACAAGTTCGGAGGCCATTTTCACGTCTTCGGTGCATCCCCACGTTTTTCACCATGGTTGCCGTGTGGCCATTTTCGGGCTAACCGTGACCTATAGCACACGTTTTCATGGCCGAAAACTAGTCCGGAGGCCATTTTCATGTCTTCGGTCCATCCCCACATTTTCGACCCCCGTTGCTGGTGTCGACGTTTTCGAGCTAACTGTAACCTATAGCACACGATTTCATGGCCGAACACGCGTCCGGAGACCAATTTCATGTCTTTGATTCATCCCCCTCATATTCGACCCCGGTTGTCGGGTTGGCCGTTTTCGGGCTAACCGTGACCTATAGCACACGATTTCATGGCCGAACACGCGCCCGGAGGCCATTTTCACATCTTCGGTCCATCCCCACATTTTTCACCCTAGTTGCGGTGTGGCCATTTTCGGGCTAACTGTGACCTATAGCTCACGATTTCATGGCCGAACACGCGTCCGGAGGCCATTTTCATGTCTTCGGTCCATCCCCACATTTTCGACCTCCGTTGGTGGTGTGGACGTTTTCAGGCTAGCCGTGACCTATACCACACGATTTCATGGCCGAAAACGTGTCCGGAGGCCATTTTCACGTCTTCGGTCCATCCCCCACGTTTTCGACCCCGTTTGCCAGTGTGGCTGTTTTCAGGCTAACCGTGACCTATAGCACGCGATTTCATGGCCGAAAACCCGTCCGGAGGCCATTTTCACGTCTTTGGTGGATCCCCCACTTTTTCAACCCTAGTTGCTGGTGTGGCCGTTTCGTTGACATATAGCACACGATTTCATGGTCGTAAAGGAGTCCGGAGGCCATTTTCACGTCTTCGGTCCATCGACACGTTTTCGACGCCGGTAGCCGGAATGGCCATTTTTAGGCTAACCCTGACCTATAGCACACAATTAGATGGCCGAAAACGAGTTCGGAGGCAATTTTCACGATTTTGGTCCATCCCCATGTTTTCGACCCCCGTTGGTGGTATCGACATTTTAAGGCTAACCGTGACCTATAGCACACGATTTCATGGCCGAACACGCGTCTGGAGGCCATTTTCATGTCTTCAATTCACCCCCCTCGTTTTCGACCCCGGTTATCGGTGTGGCCGTTTTCGGGCTAACCGTTACCTATATCACACGATTTCATGGCCGAAAACGCGTCCAGAGGCCATTTTCACATCTTCGGTCCATCCCCCATGTTTTCGACTCCGGTTGCCGATGTGGCTGTTTTCAGGCTAACCGTGACCTATAGCACACGATTGCATGGCCGATAACACATCCAGAGGCCATTTTCACGTCTTTGTTGGATCCTCCACTTTTTCGACCCTGGTTGTTGGTGTGGCCGTTTCGTTGACCTATAGCACACGATTTCATGGTCGATAACGAGTTTGGAGGCCATTTTCACGTCTTCAGTCCATCGACATGTTTTCGGCGTCGGTTGCCGGAATGGCCATTTTCAGGCCAACCCTGACCTATAGCACACAATTTGATGGCCGAAAACGAGTTCGGAGGCCATTTTCACGATTTTGGTCCATCCCCACGTTTTCGACCCCCGTTGGTGGTGTGGACATTTTCGGGCAAACCGTGACCTATATCACATGATTTCATGGCCGAAAACGCGTCCGGAGGCCATTTTCACGTCTTCGGTCCACCCTCCACGTTTTCGACGCCGGTTGCCAGTGTGGCCATTTTCGGGCTAACCGTGACCAATAGCACACGATTTCTTGGCCGATAACGTGTCTGAAGGCCATTTTCACGTCCTCAGTCCATCCCCCACGGTTTGAACCCCGGTTGCCGGTGTGGCCGTTTTTGGGCTAACCGTGACCTATAGCGCACGATTTCATGGTCGAAAACAAGTTCGGAGGCCATTTTCACGTCTTCAGTGCATCCCCACGTTTTTCACGATGGTTGCGGTGTGGCCATTTTCGGGCTAACCGTGACCTATAGCACACGTTTTCATGGCCGAAAACTAGTCCGGAGGCCATTTTCATGTCTTTGGTCCATCCCCACATTTTCGACCCCCGTTGCTGGTGTCGACGTTTTCGAGCTAACTGTGACCTATAGCACACGATTTCATGGCCGAACACGCGTCCGGAGACCAATTTCTCATGTCTTCGATTCATCCCCCTCATTTTCGACCCCGGTTGTCGGGTTGGCCGTTTTCGGGCTAACCGCGACCTAGAGCACACGATTTCATGGCCGAACACGCGTCCGGAGGCCATTTTCATGTCTTCGGTCCATCCCCACATTTTCGACCCCCGTTGGTGGTGTGGACGTTTTCGGGCTAACCGTGTCCTATAGCACACGATTTCATGGCTGAACAGGCGTTTGGAGGCCATTTTCGTGTCTTCGATGCATCCAACTCGTTTTCGACCCCGATTGTCAGTGAGGCCATTTCCGGGCTAACCGTGACCTATAGCACACGATTTCATTGCCGAAAACGCATTCGAAGGCCATTTTCACGTCTTCGGTCCATCCCCCACGTTTTCGACGCCGGTTGCCGGTGTGGCTGTTTTCAGGCTAACCGTGACCTATAGCACACGATTTCGTGGCCGAAAACACGTCCGGAGGCCATTTTCACGTCTTCGGTGGATCCCCCAATTTTTCGACCCTGGTTGCTGGTGTGGCCGTTTCGTTGACCTATAGCACACGATTTCATGGTCGAAAATGAGTCCAGAGGCCATTTTCACGTTTTCGACGCCGGTTGCCGGAATGGCCATTTTCAGGCTAACCCTGACCTATAGCACACAATGAAAACGAGTTCGGAGGCCATTTTCACGTCTTTGGTCCATCCGCACGTTTTCGACCCCCCTTGGTGGTGTAGACATTTTCGTCCTAACCGTGACCTATATCACATGATTTCATGGCCGAAAACGCGTCCGGAGGCCATTTTCACGTCTTCAGTCCATCCCCCACATTTTCGACGCCGGTTGCCGGTGTGGCCATTTTTGGGCTAATCGTGACCAATAGCACACAATTTCTTGGCCGAAAACGCGTCCAAAGGCCATTTTCACATCTTCGGTCCATCCCCCACGGTTTTGACCCTGGATGCCGGTGTGGCCGTTTTCGGGCTAACCGTGACCTATAGTGCACGATTTGACGGCCGAACACGCGTTCGGAGGCCATTTTCACGTCTTCCATTGATCCCCCACGGTTTGAACCCCGGTTGCCTGTGTGGCCATTTTCGGGTGAACCGTGACCTATAGCACACGATTTCATGGCCGAAAAGACGTCTGGAGGCCATTTTCACGTCTTCGGTGGATCCCCCACTTTTTCGACCCCGGTTGCTGGTGTGGCCATTTTCGGTCAAACCGTGACCTATAGCACACGATTTCATGGTCGAAAACAAGTTCGGAGGCCATTTTCGCGCCTTCGGTCCATCCCCACGTTTTTCACCCTGGTTGCGGTGTGGCCATTTTGGGGCTAACCTTGACCTATAGCACATATTTTCATGGCTGGACAACTAGTCCGGAGGCCATTTTCATGTCTTCAGTCCATCCCCACATTTTCGACCCCCTTTTGTGGTGTCGATGTTTTCGGGCTAACCGTGACCTATAGCACACGATTTCATGGACGAACACGTGTCTGGAGGCCATTTTCATGTCTTCGATTCATCCCCCTCGTTTTCGACCCCGGTTGTCGGTGTGGCCGTTTTCGGGCTAATCGTCACCTATAGCACACGATTTCATGGCCGAACACGCGTCTGGAGGCCATTTTCATGTCTTCGGTCCATCCGCACATTTTCAACCCCCATTGGTTGTGTGGACGTTTTCAGGCTAACCGTGACCTATAGCACACGATTTCATGGACGAACACGCGTCCAGAGGCCATTTTCACGTCTTCAATTCATCCCCTACGGTTTCAACCCCGGTTGCCGGTGTGGCCATTTTCAGGCTATCCATGACCTATAGCACACGATTTCATGGCCGAAAACGAGTCCTGAGGCCATTTTCACGTCTTCGGTCCATCGCCCATGTTTTCGACCTCGGTGCTGGTGTGGCCGTTTTTGGGCTAACCGTGACCTATAGCACACGATTTGATGGCTGAACACGCGTCCGGAGGCCATTTTCACGTCTTCCGTGGATCCCACATGGCTTGAACCCCGGTTGCTTGTGTGGCTGTTTTCTGGCTAACCGCAACCTATAGCACACGATTTCATTGCCGAAAATACGTCTGGAGGCCAATTTCACGTCTTCGGTGGATCCCCCACTTTTTCGACCCCGGTTGCTGGTGTGGCCATTTTCGGGAAAACCGTGACATATAGCACATGATTTCATTGTTGAAAACAAGTTCGGAGGCCATTTTCACGTCTTCGTTCGATCCCCATGTTTTTGACCCTGGTTGCCGGTGTGGCCATTTTCACGTCTTCGGTCCATCCCCACATTTTCGACCCCCGTTGGTGGTGTGGATGTTTTCGGGCTAACCGTGACCTATAGCACACGATTTCATGGCCAAACACGCGTCCGGAGGCCATTTTCATGTCTTCGATTCATCCCCCTAGTTTTCGACCCCGGTGTCGGTGTGGCCGTTTTCGGGCTAACCGTCACCTATAGCACACGATTTCATGGCCGAACACGCGTCCGGAGGCCATTTTCATATCTTCGGTCCATCCCCAAATTTTCAACCCCCGTTGGTGGTGTGGACGTTTTCAGGCTAACCGTGACCTATAGCACACGATTTCATGGATGAACAGATGTCTGGTGGCCATTTTCATGTCTTCGATTCATCCCCCTCGTTTTCGACCCCGGTTGTCAGTGTGGCCGTTTTCGGGCTAACCGTCACCTATAGCACACAATTTCATGGCCGAACACGCGTCCAGAGCCTATTTTCATGTCTTCGGTCCATCCCCACATTTTCAACCCCCGTTGGTGGTGTGGATGTTTTCGGGCTAACCGTGACCTATAGCACATGATTTCATGGCCGAAAACACATCCGGAGGCCATTTTCACGTCTTCGGTGGATCCCCCACTTTTTCGACCCCGGTTGCTGGTGTGGCCATTTTCGGTCAAACCGTGACCTATAGCACACGATTTCATGGTCGAAAACAAGTTCGGAGGCCATTTTTGCGCGTTCGGTCCATCCCCACGTTTTTCACCCTGGTTGCGGTGTGGCCATTTTGGGGCTAACCGTGACCTATAGCACATATTTTCATGGCTGGACAACTAGTCCGGAGGCCATTTTCATGTCTTCAGTCCATCCCCACATTTTCGACCCCCTTTTGTGGTGTCGATGTTTTCGGGCTAACCGTGACCTATAGCACACGATTTCATGGACGAACACGTGTCTGGAGGCCATTTTCATGTCTTCGATTCATCCCCCTCGTTTTCGACCCCGTGTCGGTGTGCGTTTTCGGCTTAATCGTCACCTTATAGCACACGATTTCATGGCCGAACACGCGTCTGGAGGCCATTTTTCATGTCTTCGGTCCATCCGCACATTTTCAACCCCCATTGGTTGTGTGGACGTTTTCAGGCTAACCCGTGACCTATAGCACACGATTTCATGGACGAACACGCGTCCGGAGGCCATTTTCACGTCTTCGGTCCATCGCCCATGTTTTCGACCTCGGTGCTGGTGTGGCCGTTTTTGGGCTAACCGTGACCTATAGCACACGATTTGATGGCTGAACACGCGTCCGGAGGCCATTTTCACACCTTCCGTTGATCCCACATGGCTTGAACCCCGGTTGCTTGTGTGGCTGTTTTCTGGCTAACCGCAACCTATAGAACACGATTTCATGGCCGAAAATACGTCTGGAGGCCAATTTCACGTCTTCGGTGGATCCCCCACTTTTTCGACCCCGGTTGCTGGTGTGGCCATTTTCGGGAAAACCGTGACATATAGCACACGATTTCATTGTTGAAAACAAGTTCGGAGGCCATTTTCACGTCTTCGTTCGATCCCCATGTTTTTGACCCTTGTTGCCGGTGTGGCCATTTTCACGTCTTCGGTCCATCCCGACATTTTCGACCCCCGTTGGTGGTGTGGACGTTTTCGGGCTAACCGTGACCTATAGCACACGATTTCATGGCCAAACACGCGTCCGGAGGCCATTTTCATGTCTTCGATTCATCCCCCACGTTTTTGACTCCTGTTGCCGATGTGGCCGTTGTCGGGCTAACCGTGACCTATAGCACACGATTTCATGGCCAAAAACGCGTCCGGAGGCCATTTGCACGTATTCGGTCCGTCCCTCACGTTTTCGACCCCAGTTGCCGGTGTAGCCATTTTCGGTCTAACCGTGACCTATAGCACACGATTTCATGGCCGAGAACGAGTCCGGAGGCCATTTTCGGTATGACAATTCTGTTCGACTCGTTTTCGACCCCGGTTACTGTTGTGGCCGTTTTCGGGCTAACCGTGACCTATAGCACACGATTTGATGGTCGAAAATGAGTCCGAAGGCCATTTTCACATTTTCGGTCTAACCCCAATGTTTTTGAGCCCGGTGCTGGTGTGGCCATTTCTGGGCTAACCGTGACCTATAGCACACGATTTCATGGCAGAAAACGCATCCGGAGGCTATTTTCACGACTTCGATCCATCCCCCACGTTTTCGACTCCTATTGCCGGTCTAGCGATTTTCGGGCTAACCGTGACCTATATGACACGATTTCATGGCCGAAAACGCGTCCGGAGGCCATTTTCACGTCTTTGGTCCATCCCTCACATTTTCGACCCTGGTTGCCGGTGTGGTCGTTTTCAGGCTAACCGTGACCTATAGCACACGATTTCATGGCCGAAAACGCGTTCGGAGGCCATTTTCACGTCTTCAGTCCATCCCTCACGTTTTCAACCTGAGTTGCCAATGTGGCTGTTTTCAGGCTAACCGTGACCTATAGCGCATGATTTCATGGCCGAAAACGCATCCGGAGGCCATTTGCACGTATTCGGTCCGTCCCTCACCTTTTCGACCCCATTTGCCGGTGTTGCCATTTTCGGTCTAACCGTGAACAATAGGACGCGATTTCTTGGCCGAAAACGTGTCCGGAGGCCATTTTCACGTCTCCGGTCCATCCCCCACGGTTTCGACCCCCGTTGGTGGTGTGGACATTTTCAGGCTAACCGAGACCTATAGCACACGATTTCATGGCCGAAAACAAGTCCGGAGGCCATTTTCACAGCTTGGGTCCGTGCCCACATTTTCGACCCCAGTTGGTGGTGTGGCCATTTTCGGTCTAACCGTGACCAATAGCACACGATTTCTTGGACGAAAACGCGTCCGGAGGCCATTTTCATGTCTTCAGCCAATCCCCCACGGTTTCGACCCCAGTTCCCGGTGTGGCCGTTTTTGGGCTAACCGTGTCCTATAGCAAACGATTTGATGGCCGAAAATGAGTTCGGAGGCCATTTTCACGTCTTCGGTCCATCCCCGCATTTTCAACCCCCGTTGGTGGTGTGGACGTTTTTAGGCTAACCGTGACCTATAGCACACGATTTCATGGCCGAAAAAGAGTTCGAAGGCCATTTTCATGTTTTCGGTCTATCCCCCATGTTTTCGACCCCGGTGCTAGTGTGGCCATTTCTGGGCTAACTGTGACCTATAGCACACGATTTCATGGCCGAGAATGAGTCCGGAGGCCATTTTCACAGCTTGGGTCCATCGCCCACGTTTTCGACCCCGGTTGCCGGTGTGGCCGATTCTGGGCTAACCGTGACCTAGCACATGATTTCATGGCTGAAAACGCGTTCGGAGGCCATTTTCACGTCTTCGGTCCATCCCCCACGGTTTCGACCCCGGTTCTCGGTGTGGCAGTTTTCGGGCTAACCGTGTCCTAGAGCAGACGATTTCATGGCCGAAAACGAGTCCGGAGGCCATTTTCACATATTTGGTCCAGCCCCACATTTTCAACCCCTGTCGGTATGTGGACGTTTTCGGGCTAACCGTGAATAATAGCACACGATTTCATGGCCAAAAACGAGTCCGGAGGCCGTTTTCACAGCTTGAGTCCGTCCCCCATGTTTTCGACCGCAGTTGCCGGTGTGGCCGTTTTGGGGCTAATTGTCACCTATAGCACACGATTTCATGGCCGAAAACGAGTCCGGAGGCTATTTTCACGTCTTCGGTGTATCCCCCACATTTTCGACCCCGGTTGCCGGTGTGGCCGTTTCTGGGCTAACCGTGACCTATAGCACACGATTTCATGGCCGAAAACGCGTCAGGAGGCCATTTTCACGTCTTTGGTCCATCCCCCACGGTTTCAACCCCAGTTGTTCATGTGACCATTTTCAGGCTAACCATGACCTATAGCACACCATTTCATGGCCGAAAACGCGTTCGGAGGCCATTTTCGGGCTAACCGTGACCTATAGCACACGATTTCATCGCTGAAAACGAGTCCGAAGGCCATTTTCACGTTTTCGGTCTATCCCCCATGTATTTGACACCGGTGCTGGTGTGGCTATTTCTGGGCTAACCGTGACCTATAGCACACGATCTCATGGCCGAAAACGCGTCCAGAGGCTATTTTCACGACTTCGATCCGTCCCCCATGTTTTCAACTCCTGTTGCCGGTCTGGCCATTTTCGGGCTAACCGTGACCTATATCACACGATTTCATGGCCCAAAACGCGTCCGGAGGCCATTTTCACGTCTTCGGTCCATCGCTCACGTTTTCGACCCCGGTTGCCGGTGTGGCCGTTTTCAGGCTAACCGTGACCTAGCACACGATTTCATGGCAGAAAACGCGTCCAGAGGCCATTTTCACGGCTTTGGTCCATCCCTCACGTTTTCGACCCCAGTTGTCGGTGTGGCTTTTTTCAGGCTAACCGTGACCTATAGCACACGATTTCATGGCGGAAAACGCGTCCAGAGGCCATTTGCACGTATTCGGTACGTCCCTCACGTTTTCAACCGCAGTTGCCGGTGTGGCCCTTTTCGGTCTGACCGTGGCCAATAGGACACGATTCATTGGCCGAAAACATGTCCAGAGGCTATTTTCACAACTTTGATCCATCCCCCACGTTTTCGACTCCTGTTGCCGGTGCCATTTTCGGGCTAACCGTGACCTATATCACACGATTTCGTGGCCGAAAACGCGTCCGGAGGCCATTTTCACGTCCTCGGTCCATCCCTCACGTTTTCGACCCCGGTTGCCGGTGTGGCCATTTTCAGGCTAACCGTGACCTATAGCACACATTTCAAGGCCGAAAACGCGTCCATAGGCCATTTTCACGTATTCGGTCCGTCCCTCACGTTTTCGACCCCAGTTACCGGTGTGGCCATTTTCGGTCTAACCGTGACCAATAGGACGCGATTTTTTGGCCGAAAACGCGTTCGGAGGCCATTTTCACGTCTTCGGTCCATCCCCTACGGTTTCGACCCCGGTTCCCGGTGTGGCCGTTTTCGGGCTAACCGTGTCCTATAGCACACGATTTGATGGCCGAAAACGAGTCCGAAAGCAATTTTCACGTCTTCGGTCCATCCCCACATTTTCAACCCCCGTTGGTGGTGTGGACATTTCTGGGCTAACCATGACCTATAGCACACGATTTCTTGGCCGAAAACGAGTCCGGGGGCCAGTTTCACAGCTTGGGTCCATCCCCCATGTTTTCGACCCCAGTTGCCGGTGTGGCCGTTTTAGGGCTAATCATCACCGATAGCACACGATTTCATGGCCGAAAACGAGTCCGGAGGCTATTTTCACGTCTTCGGTCTATCCCCCACAATTTCGACCTCAGTTGCTAGTGTGGCCGTTTCTAGGCTAACCGTGACCTATAGCACACGATTTCATGGCCGAAAACGCGTCAGGAGGCCATTTTCACGTCTTTGGTCCATCCCCCACGGTTTCAACCCCAGTTGTTCATGTGACCATTTTCAGGCTAACCATGACCTATAGCACACCATTTCATGGCCGAAAACGCGTTCGGAGGCCATTTTCGGGCTAACCGTGACCTATAGCACACGATTTCATCGCTGACAACGAGTCCGAAGGCCATTTTCACGTTTTCGGTCTATCCCCCATGTATTTGACACCGGTGCTGGTGTGGCTATTTCTGGGCTAACCGTGACCTATAGGACACGATCTCATGGCCGAAAACGCGTCCAGAGGCTATTTTCACGACTTCGATCCGTCCCCCACGTTTTCAACCGCAGTTGGCCGGTGTGGCCCTTTTCGGTCTGACCGTGGCCAATAGGACACGATTCATTGGCCGAAAACATGTCCAGAGGCTATTTTCACAACTTTGATCCATCCCCCACGTTTTCGACTCCTGTTGCCGGTGCCATTTTCGGGCTAACCGTGACCTATATCACACGATTTCGTGGCCGAAAACGCGTCCGGAGGCCATTTTCACGTCCTCGGTCCATCCCTCACGTTTTCGACCCCGGTTGCCGGTGTGGCCATTTTCAGGCTAACCGTGACCTATAGCACACATTTCAAGGCCGAAAACGCGTCCATAGGCCATTTTCACGTATTCGGTCCGTCCCTCACGTTTTCGACCCCAGTTACCGGTGTGGCCATTTTCGGTCTAACCGTGACCAATAGGACGCGATTTTTTGGCCGAAAACGCGTTCGGAGGCCATTTTCACGTCTTCGGTCCATCCCCTACGGTTTCGACCCCGGTTCCCGGTGTGGCCGTTTTCGGGCTAACCGTGTCCTATAGCACACGATTTGATGGCCGAAAACGAGTCCGAAAGCAATTTTCACGTCTTCGGTCCATCCCCACATTTTCAACCCCCGTTGGTGGTGTGGACATTTCTGGGCTAACCATGACCTATAGCACACGATTTCTTGGCCGAAAACGAGTCCGGGGGCCAGTTTCACAGCTTGGGTCCATCCCCCATGTTTTCGACCCCAGTTGCCGGTGTGGCCGTTTTAGGGCTAATCATCACCGATAGCACACGATTTCATGGCCGAAAACGAGTCCGGAGGCTATTTTCACGTCTTCGGTCTATCCCCCACAATTTCGACCTCAGTTGCTAGTGTGGCCGTTTCTAGGCTAACCGTGACCTATAGCACACGATTTCATGGCCGAAAACGCGTCAGGAGGCCATTTTCACGTCTTTGGTCCATCCCCCACGGTTTCAACCCCAGTTGTTCATGTGACCATTTTCAGGCTAACCATGACCTATAGCACACCATTTCATGGCCGAAAACGAGTCCTGAGGCCATTTTCATGTCTTCGGTCCATCCCCCACGTTTTCAACCCCGGTTACCGGTGTGGCCGGTTTCGCGCTAACCGTGACCGATAGCACACGATTTCATGGCCGAATACGAGTCCGAAGGCCATTTTCACATTTTTGGTCTATCCCCCATGTTTTTGACCCCGGTGCTGGTGTGGCTATTTCTGGGCTAACCGTGACCTATAGCACACGATTTCATGGCTGAAAATGCGTCCGGAGGCTATTTTCACGACTTCGATCCATCTCGCATGTTTTCGACTCCTTTTGCCGGTGTGGCCGTTTTTGGGCTAACCGTGACCTATATCACACGATTTCATGGCCGAAAACGCGTCCGGAGAATATTTTCACGTCTTCGGTCCATCCCTCACGTTTTCGACCCCGGTTGCCAGTGTGGCCGTTTTCAGGCTAACCGTGACCTGTAGCACACGATTTCATGGCCGAAAACGCGTCCGGGGGCCATTTTCACGTCTTCGGTCCATCCCTCACGTTTTCGACCCCGGTTGCCGGTGTGGCTGTTTTCAGGCTAACTCTGACCAATAGCACACGATTTCATGGCCGAAAACACGCCCGGAGGCCATTTGCACGTATTCGGTCCGTCCCTCACGTTTTCGACCCCAGTTGCCGGTGTGGGCATTTTCGGTCTAACCGTGACCAACAGGACGCGATTTCTTGGGCGAAAACGCGTTCTGAGGCCATTTTCATGTCTTCGGTTCATCCCCTACAGTTTCGACCCCGGTTCCCTTTGTGTCCGTTTTCGGGCTAACCGTGTCCTATACCACACGATTTCATGGCCAAAAATTAGTCCGGAGGCCATTTTCACGTCTTCAGTCCATCCTCACATTTTCAACCCCCGTTGGTGGTGTTGACGTTTTCGGGCTAACCGTGACCTATAGCACACGATTTCTTGGCTGAAAACGAGTCTGGAGGCCATTTTCACAGCTTGGGTCCATCCCCCATGTTTTCGACCCCAGTTGCCGGTGTGGCCGTTTTGGGGCTAATCATCACCTAGTACACGATTTCATGGCCGAAAATGAGTCCGGAGGCTATTTTCACGTCTTCAGTCTATCCCCCACAATTTCGACCCCGGTTGCTGGTGTGGCCGTTTCTAGGCTAACCGTGACCTATAGCACACGATTTCATGGCCGAAAACGAGTTCGGAGGCCATTTTCACAGCTTGGGTCCATCCCCCATGTTTTCGACCCCAATTGCCGGTGTGGCCATTTTGGGGCTAATTGTCACCTATAGCACACGATTTCCTGGCCGAAATCAAGTCTGGAGGCTATTTTCACGTCTTCAGTCTATCCCCCACAATTTCAACCCCGGTTGCTGGTGTGGCCGTTTCTGGGCTAACCGTGACCTATAGCACACGATTTCATGGCCGAAAACGCGTCAGGAGGCCATTTTCACGTCTTTGGTCCATCCCCCACGGTTTCAACCCCGGTTGTCGATGTGGCCATTTTGAGGCTAATTATGACCTATAGCACACCATTTCATGGCCGAAAACGAGTCCTGAGGCGATTTTCACGTCTGTGGTCCATCCCCCACGTTTTCAACCCCGGTTACCGGTGTGGCCGTTTTCGGGCTAACCGTGACCTATAGCACACGATTTCATAGCCGAAAACGAGTACGGAGGCCATTTTCACATTTTCGGTCTATCCCCCATGTTTTTGACCCCGGTGCTGGTGTGGCCATTTCTGGGCTAACCGTGACTTATAGCACACGATTTCGTGGCCGAAAACACGTCCGGAGGCTATTTTCACGACTTCGATCCATCCCCCACGTTTTCGACTCCTGTTGCCGGTGTGGCCGTTTTCGGGCTAACCGTGACCTATATCACACGATTTCATGGCCGAAAACTCGTCCGAAGGCCATTTTCACGTCTTCGGTCCATCCCTCATGTTTTCAACCCCGGTTGCCGGTGTGGCCGTTTTCAAGCTCACCGTGACCTATAGCACACGATTTCATTGCCGAAAACGCGTCCGGAGGCCATTTTCACGTCTTCGGTCCATCCTCACATTTTCAACCCCCGTTGGTGGTGTTGACGTTTTCGAGCTAAGCGTGACCTATAGCACACGATTTCTTGGCCGAAAACGAGTCCGGAGGCCATTTTCAAAGCTTGGGTCCATCCCTCACGTTTTTGACCCTGGTTGCCGGTGTGGCCGTTTTCAGGATAACCGTGACCTATAGCACACGATTTCATGGCCGAAAACGCGTCCGGAGGCCATTTTCACGTCTTCGGTGTATCCCCCACAATTTCGACCCTGGTTGCCGGTGTGGCCGTTTCTGGGCTAACCGTGACCTATAGCACACGATTTCATGGCCGAAAACGCGTCAGGAGGCCATTTTCACGTCTCTTGTCCATCCCCCACGGTTTCAACCCCGGTTGTCGCTGTGGCCATTTTCAGGCTAACCATGACCTATAGCACACGATTTCAAGGCCGAAAACGAGTCCTGAGGCCATTTTCACGTCTTTGGTCCATCCCCCACGTTTTCGACCCCGGTTACCGGTGTGGCCGTTTTCGGGCTAACCGTGACCTATAGCACACGATTTCATGGCCGAAAACGCGTACGGAGGCCATTTGCACATATTCGGTCCGTCCCTCACGTATTCAACCCACTTGCCGGTGTGGCCATTTTCGGTCTAATCGTGACCAATAGGACGCGATTCCATGTCCGAACACGCGGTTTGGAGGCCATTTTCACATCTTCGGTCCATCCCCCACGGTTTTGAACCTGGTTCCCGGTGTCGCCATTTTCGGGCTAACCGTGTCCTATAGCACACGATTTGATGGTCGAAAACGAGTCCTGAGGCCATTTTCACGTCTTCGGTCCATCCCCCACGTTTTCGACCCCGGTTACCGATGTGGCCGTGTTTGGGCTAACCGTGACCTATAGCACACGATTTCATGGCCGAAAATGAGTCCGAAGGCCATTTTCACGTTTTTGGTCTATCCCCCATGTTTTTGACCCCGGTGCTGGTGTGGCCATTTTGGGGCTAATCGTCACCTATAGCACATGATTTCATGGCCGAAAACGCGTCCGGAGGCCATTTTCACGTATTCGGTCGATCCCTCACGTTTTCGACCCAGATTGCCAGTGTGGCCGTTTTCAAGCTAACCGTGACCTATGGCACACGATTTCATGGCCGAAAACGCGTACGGAGGCCATTTTCACGTCTTGGGTCCATCCCCACATTTTAAACCCCTGTTGGTGGTGTGGACGTTTTCGGGCTAACTGTGACCTATAGCACACGATTTCATGGCCGAAAACGAGTCCGCAGGCCATTTTCACATTTTCGGTCTATCCCCCATGTTTTTGACCCCGGTGCTGGTGTTGCCATTTCTAGGCTAACCGTGACCTTTAGCACACGATTTCATGGCCGAAAACGCGTCCGGAGGCTATTTTCACGACTTCGATGCATCCCCCATGTTTTCGACTCCTGTTGCCGTTGTGGCCGTTTTCGGGCTAATCGTGACCTATATCACACGATTTCATGGCTGAACACGCGTTCGGAGGCCATTTTCACGTATTCGGTCCATCCCTTACGTTTTCGACCCCGGTTGCCGGTGTGGCCGTTTTCAGGCTAACCGTGACCTATAGCACACGATTTCATGGCTGAAAACGCGTACGGAGGCCAGTTTCACGTCTTCGGTCCATCCCTTACATTTTCGACCCCGGTTGATGGTATGGCCGTTTTCAAGCTAACCGTGACCGATAGCACACGATTTCATGACCGAAAACGAGTCCGGAGGCCATTTTCACGTCTGCGGTCCATCCCCTACATTTTCGACCCCGGTTACCGGTGTGGCCGTTTTCGGGCTAACCGTGACCTATAGCACACGATTTCATGGCCGAAAATGAGTCCGAAGGCCATTTTAACGTTTTCGGTCTATCCCCCATGTTTTTGACCCCGGTGCTGGTGTGGCCATTTCTGGGCTAACCGTGACCTATAGCACACGATTTCATGGCCGAAAACGCGTTCGGAGGCTATTTTCACGACTTCGATCCATCCCCTACGTTTTCGACTCCTGTTGCCGGTGTGGCCGTTTTCGGGCTAACCGTGACCTATATCACACGATTTCATGGCTGAAAACGCGTTCGGAGGCCATTTTCACGTCTTCGGTCCATCCCTGACGTTTTCGACCCCGGTTGTCGGTGTGGCTGTTTTGAGGCTAACCGTGACCTATAGCACACGATTTCATGGCCGAAAACGCGTCCGGAGGCCATTTGCACGTATTCGGTCCGTCCCTCACGTTTTCAACCCAGTTACCGGTGTGGCCATTTTCGGTCTAATCGTGACCAATAGGACGCGATTTCTTGGCTGAAAACGCGTTCAGAAGCCATTTTCACGTCTTCGGTCCATCCCCCACGGTTTCGACCCCGGTTCCCGGCGTGGCCATTTTCGGGCTAACCGTGTCCTATAGCACACGATTTGATGGCCGAAAACGAGTCCGGAGGCCATTTTGACGTCTTCGGTCCATCCCCACATTTTCAGCCCTCGTTGGTGGTGTGGACGTTTTCGGGCTAACCGTGACCTATAGCACACGATTTCATGGCCGAAAACGCGTCCTGAGGCCATTTTCACAGCTTGGGTTCATCCTCCATGTTTTCGACCCCAATTGTCGGTGTGGCCGTTTTGGGGCTCATCGTCACCTATAGCACATGATTTCATGGGCGAAAACGAGTCCGGAGGCTATTTTCACGTCTTCGGTCTATCCCCCACAATTTCGACCTTGGTTGCTAGTGTGGCCGTTTCTGGGCTAACCGTGACCTATAGCACACGATTTCATGGCAGAAAACGCATCAGGCGGCCATTTTCACGTCTTGGGTCCATCCCCCACGGATTCAACCCCTGTTGTCGATGTGGCCATTTTCAGGCTAACCATGACTTATATCACACGATTTCATGGCCGAAAACGAGTCCTGAGGCCATTTTCACGTCTTCGGTCCATCCCCCACGTTTTCGACCCCGGTTACCGGTGTGGCCGTTTTTAGGCTAACCGTGACCTATAGCACACGATTTCATGGCCGAAAAGGAGTCCGAAGGCCATTTTCACGTTTTTGGTCTATCCCCCATGTTTTTGACCCCGGTGCTGGTGTGGCCATTTCTGGGCTAACCGTGACCTATAGCACACGATTTCATGGCCGAAAACGCGTTCGGAGGCTATTTTCACGACTTCGATCCATCCCCCACGTTTCGACTCCTGTTGCCGGTGTGGCCGTTTTCAAGCTAACCGTGACCTATAGCACACGATTTCATGGCCGAAAACGCGTACGGAGGCCATTTTCACGTCTTGGGTCCATCCCCACATTTTCAACCCCCGATTGCCGGTGTGGCCGTTTTCAGGCTAACCGTGACCTATAGCACACGATTTCATGGCCGAAAACGAGTCCGCAGGCCATTTTCACATTTTCGGTCTATCCCCCATGTTTTTGACCCCGGTGCTGGTGTTGCGATTTCTGGGCTAACCGTGACCTTTAGCACACGATTTCATGGCCGAAAACGCGTCCGGAGGCTATTTTCACGACTTCGATGCATCCCCCATGTTTTCGACTCCTGTTGCCGTTGTGGCCGTTTTCGGGCTAATCGTGACCTATATCACACGATTTCATGGCTGAACACGCGTTCGGAGGCCATTTTCACGTATTCGGTCCATCCCTTACGTTTTCGACCCCGGTTGCCGGTGTGGCCGTTTTCAGGCTAACCGTGACCTATAGCACACGATTTCATGGCTGAAAACGCGTACGGAGGCCAGTTTCACGTCTTCGGTCCATCCCTTACATTTTCGACCCCGGTTGATGGTATGGCCGTTTTCAAGCTAACCGTGACCGATAGCACACGATTTGATGGCCGAAAACAAGTCCGGAGGCCATTCTCACGTCTTCGGTCCATCCCCACATTTTCAACCCCCGTTGGTTGTGTGGACGTTTTCGGGCTAACCGTGACCTATAGCACACGATTTCATGACCGAAAACGAGTCCGGAGGCCATTTTCACGTCTGCGGTCCATCCCCTACGTTTTCGACCCCGGTTACCGGTGTGGCCGTTTTCGGGCTAACCGTGACCTATAGCACACGATTTCATGGCCGAAAACGAGTCCGAAGGCCATTTTCACGTTTTCGATCTATCCCCCATGTTTTTGACCCCGGTGCTGGTGTGGCCTTTTCTGGGCTAACCGTGACCTTTAGCACACGATTTCATGGCCGAAAACGCGTTCGGAGGCTATTTTCACGACTTCGATCCATCCCCCACATTTTTGACTCCTGTTGCCGGTGTGGCCGTTTTCGGGCTAACCGTGACCTATATCACACGATTTCATGGCTGAAAACGCGTTCGGAGGCCATTTTCACGTCTTCGGTCCATCCCTGACGTTTTCGACCCCGGTTGTCGGTGTGGCTGTTTTGAGGCTAACCGTGACCTATAGCACACGATTTCATGGCCGAAAACGCGTCCGGAGGCCATTTGCACGTATTCGGTCCGTCCCTCACGTTTTGACCCCGGTTGCCGGTGTGGCTATTTTTAGGCTAACCGTGACCTATAGCACACGATTCAATGGCCGAAAACGCGTCCGGAGGCCATTTGCACGTATTCGGTCCGTCCCCCACGGTTTTGACCCCGGTTCCCGGTGTGGCTATTTTCAGGCTAACCGTGTCCTATAGCACACTATTTGATGGCCGAAAACGAGTCCGGAGGCCATTTTCACGTCTTCGGTCCATCCCCACATTTTCAGCCCTCGTTGGTGGTGTGGACGTTTTCGGGCTAACCGTGACCTATAGCACACGATTTCATGGCCGAAAACGCGTCCTGAGGCCATTTTCACAGCTTGGGTCCATCCTCCATGTTTTCGACCCCAATTGTCGGTGTGGCCGTTTTGGGGCTCATCGTCACCTATAGCACATGATTTCATGGGCGAAAACGAGTCCGGAGGCTATTTTCATGTCTTCGGTCTATCCCCCACAATTTCGACCCAGGTTGCTGGTGTGGCCGTTTCTGGGCTAACCGTGACCTATAGCACACGATTTCATGGCAGAAAACGCATCAGGCGGCCATTTTCACGTCTTGGGTCCATCCCCCACGGTTTCAACCCCGGTTGTCGATGTGGCCATTTTCAGGCTAAGCATGACTTATAGCACACGATTTCATGGCCGAAAATGAGTCCTGAGGCCATTTTCACGTCTTCGGTCCATCCCCCACGTTTTCGACCCCGGTTACCGGTGTGGCCGTTTTTAGGCTAACCGTGACCTATAGCACACGATTTCATGGCTGAAAACGAGTCCGAAGGCCATTTTCACGTTTTTGGTCTATCCCCCATGTTTTTGACCCCGATGCTGGTGTGGCCATTTCTGGGCTAACCGTGACCTATAGCACACGATTTCATGGCCGAAAACGCGTTCGGAGGCTATTTTCACGACTTCGATCCATCCCCCACGTTTCGACTCCTGTTGCCGGTGTGGCCGTTTTCAAGCTAACCGTGACCTATAGCACACGATTTCATGGCCGAAAACGCGTACGGAGGCCATTTTCACGTCTTCGGTCCATCCCTCACGTTTTCGACCCCGATTGCCGGTGTGGCCATTTTCAGGCTAACCGTGACCTATAGCACACGATTTCATGGCCGAAAACGCGTCCGAAGGCCATTTTCACGTATTCGGTCCATCCCTCACGTTTTCGACCCCGGTTACCGGTGTGGCCGTTTTTGGGCTAACCGTGACCTATAGCACACGATTTCATGGCCGAAAACGAGTCCGAAGGCCATTTTCACGTTTTCGGTCTATCCCCCGTGTTTTTGACCCCGGTGCTGGTGTGGCCATTTCTGGGCTAACCGTGACCTATAGCACACGATTTCATGGCCGAAAACGCGTTCGGAGTCTATTTTCACGACTTCGATCCATCCCCCACATTTTCGACTCCTGTTGCCTGTGTGGCCATTTTCGGGCTAACCGTGACCTATATCACACGGATTCATGGCCGAAAACGCGTCCGGAGGCCATTTTCACGTCTTCGGTACATCCCTCACGTTTTGGACCCCGATTATCGGTGTGGCCGTTTTCAGGCTAACCGTGACCTATAGCACACGATTTAATGGCCGAAAACGAGTCCGGAGGCCATTTTCACGTATTCGGTCCGTCCCTCACATTTTCAACCCAGTTGCCGGTGTGGCCATTTTCGGTCTAATCGTGACCAACAGGACGCGATTTCTTGTCCGAAAACGCGTTCGGAGGCCATTTTCACGGCTTCGGTCCATCTCCCACGGTTTCGACCCCGATTCCCGGTGTGGCCGTTTTCGGGCTAACCGTGTCCTATGGCACACGATTTGATGGCCGAAAATGAGTCCGGAGGCCATTTTCACGTCTTCGGTCCATCCCCACATTTTCAACCCCCATTGGTGGTGTGGTCATTTTTGGGCTAACCGTATCCTATAGCACACGATTTGATGGCCGAAAACGAGTCCAGAGGCCATTTTCACGTCTTCGGTCCATCCCCAGATTTTCAACCCCCGTTGGTGGTGTGGACGTTTTCGGGCTAACCGTGACCTATAGCACACGATTTCATGGCCGAAAACGAGCCCGGAGGCCATTTTCACAGCTTGGGTCCATCCCCCATGTTTTCGACCCCAGTTGCCCGTGTGGCCGTTTTGGGGCTCATTGTCACCTATAGCACATGATTTCATGGGCGAAAATGAGTCCTGAGGCCATTTTCACGTCTTCGGTCCATCCCCCACGTTTTCGACCCCGGTTACCGGTGTGGCCGTTTTTGGGCTAACCGTGACCTATAGCACACGATTTCATGGCCGAAAACGAGTCCGAAGGCCATTTTCACATTTTCGGTCTATCCCCCATGTTTTTGACCCCGGTGCTGGTGTGGCCATTTCTGGGCTAACCGTCACCTATAGCACACGATTTCATGGCCGAAAACGCGTTCGGAGGCTATTTTCACGACTTCGATCCATCCCCCACGTTTTCGACTCCTGTTGCCGATGTGACCGTTTTCAGGCTAACCGTGACCTATATCACACGATTTCATGGCCGAAAACGCGTCTGGAGGCCATTTTCACGTCTTCGGTCCATCCCTCACGTTTTCGACCCCGATTGTCGGTTTGGCCGTTTTCAGGCTAACTGTGACCTAAAGCACACGATTTTGTGCCCAAAAACGCGTCCGAAGGCCATTTTCACGTACTCGGTCCGTCCCTCACGTTTTCAACCCAGTTGCCGGTGTGGCCATTTTCGGTCTAATTGTAACCAACATGACGCGATTTCTTGTCCGAAAACGCGTTCGGAGGCCATTTTCACGGCTTCGGTCCATCCTCCACGGTTTCGACCCTTGTTCCCGGTGTGGCCATTTTCGGGCTAACCATGTCCTATGGCACACGATTTGATGGCTGAAAACGAGTCTCGAGGCCATTTTCACGTCTTCGGTCCATCCCCACATTTTCAACCCCCGTTGGTGGTGTGGACATTTTCGGGGTAACCGTGAACTATAGCACACGATTTCATGGCTGAAAATGAGTCCGGAGGTCATTTTCACAGCTTGGGTCCATCCCCCATGTTTTCGACCCTAGTTGCCGGTGTGGCCGTTTTGGGGCTCATCGTCACCTATAGCACATGATTTCATGGCCGAAAACGAGTCCGGAGCCTTTTTTTACATCTTCAGTATATCCCCCACAATTTCGACCCTGGTTGCCGGTGTGGCCATTTCTGGGCTAACCGTGACCTATAGCACACGATTTCATGGCCGAAAACGCGTCAGGAGGCCATTTTCACGTCTTTGGTCCATCCCCCAGGGTTTCAACCCCGGTTGTCGATGTGGCCATTTTCAGGCTAACCATGACCTATAGGACACGATTTCATGGACGAAAACGAGTCCTGAGGCCATTTTCACGTCTATGGTCCATCCCCCACGGTTTCAACCCCGGTTGTCGATGTGGCCATTTTCAGGCTAACCATGACCTATAGCGCACGATTTCATGGCCGAAAATGAGTTCTGAGGCAATTTTCACGTCTTCGGTCCATCCCCCACGTTTTGAACCCCAGTTACCGGTGTGGCCGTTTTCAGGCTAACCATGTCCTATAGCACACGATTTCATTGTCGAAAACGAGTCCGAAGGCCATTTTCACGTTGTTGATGCCAGATTTCGTCACTAGTAGAATCGGCGCCCAGAAGAGAGGGAATCGGAGAAGCACAGTTGGGAATCGGCCAAATGGTGCTACAGTGTGAGATCGGCCGGTGACTTCTGTCTCGCTTCGGGTCGAATATACCAGAGTCCCAATCGGTAGCCTTTTACCGATAAGGAATCGGCCGATTAGGAGGATGGGTTGATTGGGCCTGTATGGGCTTGAAAAGGAATATAAGGATGAGGAGGAGATTAGCCCACGAAGCGTGGAGTAACCAATCTAGCACGAATCGTGCTTGTAGATATTCGTTTTCTGTTTAAATTAGGGATAGAATTCTAGTCGGTTAAGAAGATATCTGTACGGGGCTATAAATAGCTACCTTTGTAAATCTGTAATCATCAACCAATCAATACAACAAGCTACTTTTTCCTCGTACTTACTTTCAAGCAGGCGACTTCGCCATTACTTTCCTCTTTTCACGAGTTCGTGCGGGTTGGCAGGGCTGCATCATCTTGATCTCCGGCCGATCCTATAAGTTTCGTTTATCGAGTAATATCTAAGCTTTAACTTCGGGCGTATCGCTGTTATTTTGTTTAGATTTATTCACTAGTTATCGATATTTGCTATATTCATAGGTTTTACCTATTTTTCTAGTCTTTATCACTAGTTATCCAGCTAGGAATCGGTAGTTTCGGCTTCATTTACCTTCCGTTATTAAATTCACCTATTGCCGATTAGATCTGTTCCTACTGTTGTTATCATAGCTTTGTATCGGTTACTTTAGTAATTCCCTGTCTACAAGGCTACAGAGATCAGGCTGCCTAATAGCCGATTTCTTTGTTACAGTAAATCGGCCGATTCGCTGATAAGCTCTCTCGAGATCGGAAACTTAGCCGATCGTGATTTCTGGACCTGACACGTATTCTTCCTTGCCAATCAACAGGTCAGATTGGCTGGCACGCCACGCGAACCGCACCATGGCATTCACCCGAACAGGAGCTAAGCAGATTCTCCCGGGTTATGTGTCGGACGCTGGGATTCGGTTGACCGATTTCTAGCGCCAACACACTTTTGGCACGCTCGGTGGGACCAATACAACCGCCATCATGTCGAAAACTGCTGAAGTCTCCGAAGATAACATCATCGAGGTGACGGAAGCAGATCTGAAGGACGACCAGAAGGAAGAGTTGGATAAGTATACGGCTCAGTTCTGGAAAGCTTGCCTAAAATCTTTCAGTCGCTCCTGAAGCGGGGAGACTATCAAGAAGAATCCATTCCCTGCTCCCCGCCAGATAACAATTTCTGAGGATTCGGACAAAATGTTCGATATGATTCAACAGTCCATTTACCATGCCTTCGTTGATCAATCCCCAGTACTCTCAAATATGGTGCACAACGCCGTTGTCAATTCCTTCGCTGGTGGGATACCTCAAGGATACAGGGGACCGGCATATTTTCAGCCGATTCCGCCAAACCAGAATTATTCAAATTTGGCTTCACAGCCGATCCAATTTTCTGTCGGGAGTTCAGGTGCTTCCTCGTCATCAACTCCTATGGGATATGGCTCCATCCAACTGTCCTCTGCACCATTCCCTCCAGTTAGCCCATCACCCTGGGGGGCACCTTCAGTCACGGCCGGTTAGAATCAATCGGCTAGTCAAGGGAACCCTCCATTCCAGGCATCCTTCCAGGCGACCATTCGGCCAACCGTGCCGCCATACCAGCCTGTCGCTCCGGAGGTCAACAAGACAGCAGAGCTCATGCTGTATGATGAAATGAGTGGCTCATTCAAACAGCCAACCTTTACTACACAGCCGGCTTTCACTCAGATACCACCTTTCAATCAGCCTCCGTTTATTCAGCCTCCGATTTACCAGCACGTGCCAATACCTCAGCCAACAGTTCACCAGCAACAGCCAGATTGGTCGGCACGTATTGCGGAGGTGATGCAAGAACAATTCGGCTTGAAGCTGAAAGTACAAACTTATACCTACAGAACACCATACCCGTCTACATATGACCTATTACCGTTCCCCCATCGGTATAAAGTTCCTGACTTCACTAAATTTTCGGGGATGGATGATACTTCGACCGTAGAGCACGTGAACAGATTCATCATCCAATGCGGAGAGGCAGCTACGCAAGACGCCCTACGGGTACGGTTGTTCTCATCATCTCTGTCTGGTTCGGCCTTTCAATGGTTCACGACATTGCCGCCAAACTCGATTATCACGTGGGCCGATTTAGAAAGACAGTTCCACAAATACTTCTATGCCGGGGTGCATGAGATGAAGCTGTCCGATTTGACCAGCCTCAGGCAAAGAAGTGACAAGCCGATATCCTCGTATATACAGAGGTTTCGGGAAATCAGGAATAAGTGCTACTTCCTGGCTCTAAACGACGCTCAATTGGCCGACATAGCTTTTCAAGGCCTTCTGCCCCACATCAAAGAAAGATACGCCTCACAGGAGTTCGAGAGTTTGAGCCAGATTGTCCACCGATTGTCTGGACAGGAGGTACGTTCCTTCGATCCACGGAGGAATTTCCAGAAGAAAGTGGCGTTCCTGGAAGAGTTAGAGGACGAGGAAGATGCTGAAGTCGGACTTGCGGAGTGGATCAAGGGGATGAAGCCGATTTCATGCCCATTCGGCAAAAAGGAGCCAGAGGTGTTCGGCTTTGACACGACTAAGGCCGATAAAATCTTCGACCTTCTCCTCCAGGAAGGACAGATCAAACTCTCATAGTACCATACAATACCTTCTGCCGAACAACTAAAAAAGATGAAATATTGCAAGTGGCACAATGCCACATCCCATGATACCAATGAGTGCAAGATCTTTAGGCAGCAGATACAGTCGGCCATTGAGCAAGGCAAACTTAAGTTTGAAGTGCCGGCAAAATCGGCCAAGCCAATGAAAATTGACCAACACCCCTTCCCCACCAACATGGTTGATACGGGAAAGAATTCACTCCAAACAAAAGTGCTGACGTTCGAATCGGCCAAAAAGAGTGGCGCCGTCGACCCCAGAAATCAAGCTATGCCTGAAGACGTCAAGGGGAAGCGGCGGATGGAGGACAACGATGGCGAAGCAGAAGGGCCACGTATTACTTCCCAGTTCCTGCTCTAGAAGTACCAACGTCAGCATGAACGCTCAAGGTCCCCAGAAGAGGCAATGCGACGGCACGAAGAGCACTGGAGATGCCCGTTCTTCATTCACTGTTGGGAAAACAACCTCAGGCTACCTTCGGCCGATACTTGCCCAGAATGCAACGGTCCATATCGTGGCAATCGGCCGTTCAACAGGTCTCGCTCCAGAGACGGAAGGCCAGAACCGATCAGCAGGAATTGGCGCAACCAGGATGACCAGCGCCCTCCCGTGTGTGATCGGCTGGGGGGCAGAAGTGACCGATATGATCGGTTGGAAGATAGACGACATGACAGGTAGGGGGCAGGACTGATCGGCACGACCAGTCAGAAAACAAAGCCAACGTTCACAGCCGGCTCGAAGAGATGGCCGATGCTCGGGTGACAGATGAAAACCCGTTAGGACGCGAACCGGAGTGGGAACGCGCCAAGTCAGGGGGCAGACCAATAAACCCCAGGTGGTGTCCCGATGGATTGACCAAGTCTCAAAAACGAAGAATCCAACGTCTCCGCCAATGGGAACAGCAAGAAGAAGAAAGCGCGACGGACAAGAAGGAAGGAAGGCCTCGGGTGTGGCGCCCCAAAAGAAACGATAAAGGAGACGATGAATCGGCGGGTGACGAATCGGCAGCTGAGATCGGCATGGTTTTCATATTGCCGATGGAATTCATGACTCCCGCCGATCAACAGGATATATCGGCGATAGAAGAACAAACGGCACAGCTGGCTTTGGAGCCAATGATGGCCACATTCGAGAAGCCCGAAGATGACGAACGGCAACACATGAAGGCGCTGTTCCTTAAAGGACATGTTGACGGCCGCCCCCTCACTAGACTAATGGTAGACGGAGGAGCTGCAGTCAACATCATGCTGTACTCCGTACTCCAGAAGCTTGGGAAAAGCGACGACGACTTGACCAAGACAGACATGATGCTCAAGGACTTCGAGGGCAACGTGTCGAACGCTCGCGGCGCTCTCTGCGTCGACCTCACCATCGACAGTAAGACCCTTCCTACCACCTTCTTTATTATTAATGGCAAGGGGTCCTACAACATGCTACTCGGCCGAGACTGGATACACGCAAACTGCTGCATCCCGTCAACAATGCATCAATGCCTCGTGCAATGGGTCGGCGATAACATTGAGGTGGTCAAAGCCGATTCCGCGTACAGCATCGCGGTAGCTGACACGCAACAGTGGAGCTACGAAACCGTCAGGTGCATATCCGGTAGAGTTTGGGAGACCGATTTCCTGAAGGTCACCGATTTTGGCCTACAGCCGATCCGAGCAGTCGGCTCCGAGGACTCAGAGTAGATGGATCAGTTTGCCCAAGAAGATGGGAAGCTGGGGCACGGGTTCACGTCGGCCGATTCATTAGAGATGATAGACTTAGGTGATGGTACCAAACCAAGGCCGACTTATATTAGTGCAAATTTAGACCCAGAATACAAGTGTAAATTGACAAATTTGTTAAAAGAATTTAAAGATTGTTTTGCTTGAGAGTATCATGAGATGCCCGGTCTAGACCGATCTATTGTTGAACATCGGCTACCCATAAAGCCAGGGTATCGGCCGTACCAACAGCCCGCACGGCGCTGCAATCCCAAGATTCTACCAGACATAAAAGCTGAAATAACTCGGCTAATCGAAGCGAAATTTATTCGGCAATGCCGTTATGCCGAGTGGATTTCCAACATTGTACCAGTGTACAAGAAGAATGGAAAGCTACGTGTTTGCGTTGATTTTAGGAATCTTAATCAGGCCACACCGATGGACGGCTACCCCATGCCGACGGCCGATGTACTGATCGACGCTGCCGCGGGGCACAAGATTATTAGCTTCATGGACAGAAACGCTAGGTACAATCAAATACTTATGGCCGAAGAGGACATACCCAAAACGGCCTTCAGATGTCCAGGCCACCTTGGTTTGTTCGAGTGGGTAGTAATGACTTTTGGCTTGAAGAACGCTGGTGCTACGTATCAGAGAGCCATGAATGACATATTTCACAAGCTCATTGGCATTCTGGTGGAGATCTACATCGATGACGTCGTAGTCAAGTCTAAAGGACATGAAGAACATCTGGCCGATTTGCGAAAAGTGCTAGAGTGCACCAAGAAACACGGACTTAAGATGAACCCCAATAAATGCGCTTTCGGCGTTTCCGCCGGACAGTTCTTAGGGTTCATGGTGCACGAACGAGGAATTGAAATCAATCGGAAGACCATAGCGGCCATCAACAAAGTCGTGGCCCCACAGAACAAAACCGAATTACAATCTTTAATCGGCAAAGTAAATTTCATCAGAAGATTCATATCTAATCTATCTGGGCGGATTCAGGCGTTCACACCACTGTTGAAATTAAAACCTGACCAGGAATTCATATGGGGGGAGGAGCAGCGCAAAGCATTAGAAGATATCAAGCAATACTTGGTCTCGCCACCAGTGTTGGTTCCTCCTCAAACTGGTAAGCCGTTCAAACTATACTTATCAGCCGATGAAAAAGCCGTTGGGTCGGCTCTGGTCCAGGAGTTCGAAGGCAAGGAACGGGTAATTTATTATGTCAGTAGAAGACTTCTGGACGCTGAAACAAGATATCCTCTGGTGGAGCGTTTGTGCCTATGTCTTTACTTCTCATGCACCAAACTTAGGCACTACCTACTGTCGGCAGAATGTGTGGTCGTATGCAAAGACGACGTAGTAAAATACATGCTATCACTGCCAATCTTGAAAGGCCGAATCGGCAAATGGGTCTTAGCTTTGTCAGAGTTTGACCTACGGTATGAATCAGCAAAAGCCGTCAAGGGTCAGGTCATGGCCGATTTCGTCGCCCAGCACTGCGGACCGGAGATTGCCCTCGTAGAGCCGGCACCTTGGACATTATATTTCGATGGGTCATCATGTGGGATCGGATCAGGAATTGGCATCGTCCTCATATCGCCTCGGGGGGCAAGCTATGATTTTTCTCTGCCGATAGAAACCGCCGCTACTAACAATCAAGCGGAATACCGAGCCATATTAAAGGGCCTACAACTATTAAGGGAAGTCAAGGCCAACTCTGTTGAAATCTTCAGAGACTCCATGCTTATTGTGGATCAACTGACCGGAAGGTCCGAATGCAAAGATGACGTATTAAGAATTTATTACGAAGATTGCTTACAGCTCTTAAAAGAATTCAGATCGGCAGTAATCGAGCACATCCCGAGGGACCGCAACGAAGACGCCAACAAACTCGCCCAGCACGCATCTGGATATCGGCCAATTCTAGGCACTATGGCTCTAGAGCTCACGGCCGATGACTGGTGTAAAGAAATTGCTGACTACCTGAAGGATCCGTCTAAAAAGGTGGAGCGACGAGTACGTTTTCATGCCACCAAATACGTACTACTCGAAGATGACCTATTCTACCGAACGATCGACGGAGTTCTTCTCAAATGCCTTGGGACAGAGGAAGCCAAGACTCTAATGGGAGAAATCCATGAAGGGGTATGCGGAGCACACCAATCGGCCCATAAGATGAAATGGATGATCAGGAATAATGGGTACTACTGGCCAACGATCCTCGAAGACTGTTTCAAATATTATAAGGGTTGTTAGGATTGTCAAAAGTTTGGAAATGTCCAGCGTGCACCCGCATCGGCCATGAATCCCATCATTAAGCCATGGCCGTTCAGGGGATAGGGAATAGACCTTATCGGCCAAATTTACCCACCATCAAGCAAAGGGCACAAATTTATTCTAGTGGCTACTGATTACTTTACCAAATGGGTAGAGGCAATCCCGTTGAGAGCCGTGACATCGGCTATCATGGCCGACTTCGTAAGGGATCACATCGTCTACCGATTCGGTATCCCTCAGACTATAACAACCGATCAAGGAACAACGTCACATCGGGGGAATTTGAGGAATTTACGACCGATATGGGAATCAAATTGTTAAATTCTTCTCCGTATTACGCCCAAGCCAATGGTCAGGCAGAATCCTCCAACAAAGGAATAATCAAATTGATCAAAAGAAAAATCGAGGAACAGCCAAAGAAGTGGCATCTATGTTTGACTCAGGCCTTATGGGCGTACAGGATGGCTTGTCATGGGGCTACCAAGTTATCTCCCTACCAGTTGGTGTACGGTCACGATGCAGTATTGCCATGGGAATCAAGGGCGGGATCGAGGCGTATTTCGCTCCAGGATCAGCTAACGGCCGATGACTACTCATCACTTATGAAAAGGGAACTTGACGATTTGGCTGGCCAACGATTGAGGGCTCTGATAAGCATTGAAGAAAACAAAAAGAAGGTAGCCAGGTGGTATGATAAGAAGGTCAAAGTCAAACAATTCTCCCCTGGGGACTTGGTATGGAAGTTAGTATTGCCGATTGGGTCGAAAGATCCTAAATTCGGAAAATGGTCCCCTACATGGGAAGGGCCGTATTGATGAGGACACCACAAGTACATCTACACCAGCAGCACCTCAGGCGCCTCCAATTGTTCCTCCACCTCAGGCACCTACAGTTGATCATCCAGTTGGGCCAATCACTCGGGCCCGTGCGAGAGAATTAAACTTCATCATGGTGTTAAGGAACGAAGGCCCATCGGAATAAGAAGATGGCCCAACAAGGCAGCCCAGGTGGGGCGCCTAGGGTTGGGCACGCGTGACCCCCTTCAGACTCCAGGGGCTGCACCCCCTTTATTTAGTCCGAGTCCTTTTTGTTCACGACTTGAGTTTTGTTTTACATCTAGCTTTAGCTACTCTTGAACACGCGCAAATACGCGCTGTCCTTGTTGATTCAGAACTCCACCTTCAAGTGATATTTAGATTGCTCGCCTCTTTTTCTTGTTCGTTCTTCGATTGCGGACAGGAATCGATCTTCGTGATCAGGCTGATCTCGCACCGGCGAGGTTGGTAACCATCGGGAGTTGGTTCAGCGATTGCATTGGCGCTTCGGGTTCGCTCGTCGTAGTCGGATCGTGAGGGTCTACTTCCACCAAGTCGAATTTATCTCCACTCACCGAAAGATCGGGCACTCCGACTCTATCAAGTGGTATCAGCTTTCCAGGTTGATCGGTGAGTTTTACCGAGTGTTTTTCCCTTCCTACAGTCCACAAAAACCAACACAAATTTTTTCAGGTTAGATCCTTTGTCCCAGCAACCGTTTAGCCTCGCACATTCTTTCAATAAGTGTCTTTGTTGAATTTGTGTGCCTACTCGTTCAATTGTTGCTGGTTACTTGTATTTAATCTCTTGTTTCTCGTTTTTCATCTAACCCTAGTTTTCGCCGCCGCCGCCGTTCCGCTGCTCGCCAACCCTACCAGCCGCGCCCACCGCACCTCCCCCCGCGACAACCGCGCCGCGCCATCCCACTACTCCGATCGCCCCTCCCCTATCAAAAAAAAAAGATAGAAAGCAATCAAAAAAAAAGGAAAGTGCAAAAAAAAAGGAAAGAAGCAAAACAACAAAAAAAAATCCAACAGGGAGACGGAAGGTGATCCGGTTTTGTTTCGGTGGAAACTCCTTGCGCGTGCCGTGAACCCCCCTGGGTCACGACCCTCCGGGGCAACTCCGTAACCCCCCCCCCCACGCGTACCAAGCCCTTCCCCACGCATTCTGTGCCAGCTTTTCATATCCATATCTCTCTTTCTTGGTACTTTTTTTTTCTGAGGTTCGCCTTCCTCTAGAGAGAGAGAGAGAGAGTGTGTGTGCCACAATTTGCTGTTTGAGATCCTCTGTGTTCATATTATCAGTTTTGGGGCACCCTCTGTGAAAAAAAAACAGAAAAAAAAAACAAAAGAGGTGCGCCCTCTCCACCTTTGCCTCTGTTCTTTCGCTTTCCCTTGTTACCAGCAACTCTTGTTACGTGTTTGGCACTATAATTCAACTTTGCATTATTGTTTGATTGTGCTAATCCTTCATTTGAGTGCAGCCTTCCCAGAACTCCACATAGTTCTACGACGAGCATATTTTGTTTCTCCTAGCAATTGCTCCTCCAATCTTTCGCGAGTTCCACCGGTTGGTTGCAGTTCGCCCCTGTGTGCGTGGTAAGAACGGATAAGAATTTGATAACAGCACTAGTGTGAGCGCCTTGTGAGCCGTTACACCCCTATTTTGTCATCGCTTTTGTTCTTGTATTTGCGCTAACCATGGCAGATGATGTCGACGCGGGGGCTAACCAGATGCAGGGCATACGGGCGCAAGTTGAAGGGCTTGTCACCGACATTCAGACGATTCATGAACGGCTGGACTCGATGATCTCCTCGACGATCGAGCGGTGTGATCAGCTCGACCTTGCGCAGACGGCCGCTAAGGCCACACTCGACTCAGTTGTGGCACGACTCGATGCATTGCACACAACAGTCGCAGAGTTGCAGCAGGGTTATGGTGGTGACTCGGACCAGGACGATGGCGACCGCCGAGGCCGTGCCCGCCGCGTGCCACGCCGTCCCGGTGGTAATGATTCCTTTTCCAAGATTAAATTTAAAATTCCACCTTTTAATGGCAAATATGATCCTGCTGCATATCTTGATTGGGAATTAGAAGTTGAACAGAAATTTTCATGCCATGATATTCTTGCTAATTCTCAAGTTAAAGCTGCTATTAGTGAATTTACGGATTTTGCTTTAATTTGGTGGCGTGAATATAAACACAAACATCCCAATACCATTCCAACCACTTGGGAGCAATTAAAAACTGCTATGCGCCACAGATTTGTGCCTTCTTATTATGCTCGCGATTTGCTTAATAAAATGCAACGTTTTCAGCAAGGTTCCAAATCTGTTGAGGAATATTTCCAGGAATTACAAATAGGCATGATTCGTTGTGGGTTATTGGAGGAAAACGACGCTGCTATGGCACGTTTTCGTGGTGGTTTGAACTGCGAAATTCAGGATATACTTGATTATAAGGACTACACAGATATGACAACATTATTTGAATATGCTTGCAAAGCTAAACGTGAAGTGCAGGGACACCGCTCGAAGACATATTCTAACTCTTTTGCAGGAAGAAGCTCGACATCCAACTCCGCACCCGCTCTCCCTGCGCCACCCACGCCCACCACTACACCGCGCGAGCGAACGGCCAAACCTGCAAGCGCTCCCCCTTCCACAGGCGCCGCCCCTCCCACAGGTCGTACACGGGATATTCAGTGTCATCGTTGCAAAGGATTTGGCCACGTGATTCGGGACTGTCCGAACAAGCGCACTTTGCTTCTTCGTGACGATGGTGAGTACTCTTCCGCTAGTGATTCTGAAGATACTCGACATGCGATGCTTGCCACTGACCATGCAGCTATGGAGGTACATGTCAACCCGGGCGACGCCGATAGGTATGAAAGTCTTGTTGTGCAGCGTGTTCTTAGTACACAGGTCGCCCCGTCCGAGAAGAATCAGCGACACACTCTTTTCCATACCAAGGGCGTTGTGCAGGAGCGGTCGATTCGCATCATCATCGACAGCGGCAGCTGCAACAATTTGGCGAGTACCACGCTGGTTGAAAAGTTGTCTTTACCCACTCGTAAGCATCCACATCCATATCACATTCAATGGCTTAATGATGGTGGGAAAATTAGAATTACTCGATCAGTCCGTGTTCCTTTCTCCATGGGTGCTTATTCTGATTTTGTCGATTGTGATGTTATTCCCATGGAAGCATGCTCTCTGTTACTTGGGCGACCTTGGCAATATGATACTGATAGCTTGCATCATGGTCGTTCAAATCACTATTCTTTCATGTTTAAGGGTCAGAAAATAATTATACATCCAATGACACCTGAACAAATTCTTAAAGATGATCTTGCTAGAGCTGCTAAAACTGCTAAACAACTTGAACCATCGACATCTATTAATTCTGAAATCAAGTTGAATGCTCCTGTTTTGCTTGCCACACGTGCTGATTTTGATGAGTTACGCGATGCTCCTTTGCCATGCTATGCCCTTATATGCTCTAGTGTGCTCGTTTCACTTGATGATGCACCATCTTTGGATAGTCCCCCTACGGTTGCTAACATTTTGCAGGAGTACACTGATGTCTTTCCAAAAGATTTGCCACCAGGACTCCCACCACTTCGTGGCATTGAGCACCAGATCGACCTCATTCCCGGCGCACAGCTTCCGAACCGCGCACCGTACCGTACAAATCCGGATGAGACGAAGGAAATCCAGCGCCAGGTACAGGCGTTGCTTGACAAGGGTTATATTCATGAGTCTCTTAGCCCTTGCTCTGTTCCCGTGTTACTTGTTCCAAAGAAAGATGGCTCATGGCGTATGTGTGTAGACTGTCGTGCTATTAATAACATTACCATTCGCTACCGATACCCTATACCACGCCTTGATGATATGCTAGATGAGCTTAGTGGTGCCATTATTTTCACTAAGATTGATTTGCGTAGTGGCTACCATCAGATTCGCATGAAGTTAGGTGATGAATGGAAAACGGCTTTTAAAACGAAATTTGGGTTATATGAATGGTTGGTTATGCCGTTTGGTTTCACTAATGCGCCCAGCACATTTATGCGTTTGATGAATGAAGTTCTGAGGCCCTTCATAGGATTGTTTGTAGTTGTCTATTTTGATGATATCCTCATTTACAGCAAGTCTATGGAAGAGCATTTAGAACATTTGCGTGCTGTTTTTGATGCGTTGCGTGCAGCACATTTATTTGCTAACCTTGAAAAATGCATGTTTTGCACACAACGTGTCTCGTTTCTTGGCTATGTTGTTACTCCACAGGGCATTGAGGTGGATAGCAGCAAGATTGATGCCATTCGGGAGTGGCCTACACCGACGACGGTCACACAAATTCGAAGCTTTCTTGGCCTTGCAGGTTTCTACCGCCGGTTTGTTCGTGATTTTAGCTCCATTGCAGCGCCTCTACATGAGCTTACAAAGAAGGATGTTCCCTTTGCTTGGAGTGATTCGCAAGAGGTTGCGTTCAGCACCTTGAAAGATAAGTTAACCAATGCTCCTCTCTTGCAGTTGCCTGATTTTACTAAAGTGTTTGAGCTTGAATGCGATGCTAGCGGTATTGGGCTTGGTGCTGTTTTGTTACAAGAAGGAAAACCTGTTGTTTACTTTAGCGAGAAATTAAGTGGTGCTAGCTTGAATTATTCTACTTATGATAAGGAGCTTTATGCTTTAGTGCGCACTTTGCATACTTGGCAGCACTACCTTTGGCATCGCGAGTTTATAATTCATTCTGATCATGAGGCTTTAAAACATATTCGTACCCAAACAAACCTGAACCGTCGTCATGCTAAATGGGTAGAATTCATTGAGTCTTTCCCTTACATTATTAAACACAAGAGCGGGAAGGAAAATGTCATTGCTGATGCTTTGTCTCGTCGCTATACCATGCTGTCACAGTTAGATTTTAAAATCTTTGGCTTGCAAACTGTGAAGGATCAATATGTGGATGATGCTGATTTTAAAGATGCTTTCGCCCACTGTATTCATGGTAGACCATGGGGCAAATTTCACATATAGGACGGGTTCCTGTTTTGCGCTAACAAGCTGTGTGTTCCAGCTAGCTCGGTTCGTCGTTTGTTGTTACAGGAAGCGCATGGAGGCGGTCTCATGGGGCACTTTGGCGTCTACAAGACGCATGAAGTGCTGGCTGCCCACTTCTTTTGGCCCCGGATGCGCGCTGATGTTGAGCGCCTTGTTGCACGTTGCACTACTTGCCAGAAAGCTAAGTCACGATTGAACAACCATGGTTTGTCCATGCCTTTGCCTGTTCCTACTTCTCCCTGGCTTGATATTTCTATGGACTTTGTTTTGGGATTGCCTAGAACTAAGAAGGGGAGGGACAGTATTTTTGTGGTTGTTGATCGTTTCTCCAAAATGGCTCATTTTATACCTTGTCATAAGACTGATGATGCTAGCAATGTTGCTGAATTGTTCTTTCGCGAGATTATTCGTTTGCATGGTATTCCAAATACAATAGTCTCTGATCGTGATGCTAAGTTTCTCAGTCATTTTTGGAGATCACTGTGGAATAAAATGGGAACTAAATTGCTGTTTAGCACCACTTGTCACCCTCAGACTGATGGACAAACTGAGGTGGTTAATCGAACCTTGTCCACAATGCTTAGGGCTGTTTTAGATAAACACTTGAAACGTTGGGAAGATTGCTTGCCTCATGTTGAGTTTGCTTATAATCGTGCAACACATTCTTCTACAAAGATGTGTCCTTTTCAAGTTGTTTATGGTTATATTCCTCGGGCCCCTATTGATTTGTTTGCACTTGATGCCGAGGATGCCCCACACATAGATGCCGCTGCACATGTTGATCAAATGATTAGCTTGCATGAGCAAACTCAACAAAACATTGCTGCTGCTAATGCTAAATATCAGGTTGCGGGTAGTAAAGGGAGAAAACATGTTACTTTTGCACCGGGTGATCTGGTTTGGTTGCATTTGAGAAAGGATCGTTTTCCTACCTTACGTCGTTCTAAATTGATGCCACGTGCTGCTGGTCCTTTTAAAGTGCTAACCAAGATTAATGATAATGCTTATATCCTTGACCTGCCTGCGGAGTTTGGTGTTTCCACGAGTTTTAATGTTGCAGATTTGAAACCGTATGTGGGCGAAGATGAGGAGTTGCCGTCGAGGACGACTTCAGTTCAAGAAGGGGAGGATGATAAGGACACCACAAGTACATCTACACCAGCAGCACCTCAGGCGCCTCCAGTTGTTCCTCCACCTCAGGCGCCTACAGTTGATCATCCAGTTGGGCCAATCACTCGGGCCTGTGCGAGAGAATTAAACTTCATCATGGTGTTAAGGAACGAAGGCCCATCGGAATAAGAAGATGGCCCAACAAGGCAGCCCAGGTGGGGCGCCTAGGGTTGGGCGCGCGTGACCCCCTTCAGACTCCAAGGGCTGCGCCCCCTTTATTTAGTCCGAGTCCTTTTTGTTCACGACTTGAGTTTTGTTTTACATCTAGCTTTAGCTACTCTTGAACACGCGCAAATACGCGCTGTCCTTGTTGATTCAGAACTCCACCTTCGAGTGATATTTAGATTGCTCGCCTCTTTTTCTTGTTCGTTCTTCGATTGCGGACAGGAATCGATCTTCGTGATCAGGCTGATCTCGCACCGGCGAGGTTGGTAACCATCGGGAGTTGGTTCAGCGATTGCATTGGCGCTTCGGGTTCGCTCGTCGTAGTCGGATCGTGAGGGTCTACTTCCACCAAGTCGAATTTATCTCCACTCACCGAAAGATCGGGCACTCCGACTCTAACACGTATAAAATCGGCAGATGCGCTCCAGGGAATGCTTACATTTTGGAAACAATAGAAGGAGAAGAATTTACTAGAGCTCTGAACGGAAGGTACTTAAAAAGATACTACCCCAATATATGGGTCGGAGCATAAGGAATTAACCGTAACACGACCACACATAGCCGATACAAATCGGTTCAAACACATAGCCGATACAAATCGGTTCAAACACATAGCTGATACAAATCGGTTCAAAACACATAGTCGTCCAAATCGGCCGATTGCATTCATTCGGTACGGGCGATGGGTTACATGGCCGACAAAACATTAGTCGCCCTTAGAACAAAAAATACAAATAACTAATTATTCTTCTTCTTGCGCTCCCTCCCATTCCGTTCTAACTCATTCATGATGCGGAGGTATTCTTCTTCTACTTCCTTCAGTGAGGCCATTTTCACGTCTTCGCTCCATCCCCACTTTTTCAACCCCCGTTGGTGGTGTGGATGTTTTCGGGCTAACCGTGACATATAGCATACGATTTCATGGCCGAAAACGCGTCCGGAGGCCATTTTCACGTCTTCGGTCCATCCCTCACGTTTTCGACCCCAGTTGCTGGTGTGGCAAGTTTTAGGCTAACCGTGCCCTATAGCACATGATTTCATGGCAAAAAACGCGTCCGGAGGCCATTTTCACGTCTTCGGTCCATCCCTCTTATTTTGGACCCCAGTTGCCGGTGTGGCCGTTTTTAGGCTAACCGTGACCTATAGCACACGATTTCATGACCGAAAACGCGTCCCGAGGCCATTTGCACGTATTCGGTCCGTCCCTCACATTTTCAACCCAGTTGCCGGTGTGGCCATTTTCGGTGTAATCGTGACCAGTAGGACGCGATTTCTTGGCCGAAAACGCGTTTGGAGGCCATTGTCACGTCTTCGGTCCATCCCCGATATTTTCGACCCCGGTTCCCGGTGTGGCCGTTTTCGAGCTAACCGTGTCCTATAGCACACGATTTGATGGCCGAAAACGAGTCTGGAGGCCATTTTCACGTCTTCGGTCCATCCCCACATTTTCAACCCACGTTGGTGGTGTGGACGTTTTTGGGCCAACCGTGACCTATAGCACACGATTTCATAGCCGAAAACGAGTCCGGAGGCCATTTCCACAGCTTGGGTCCATCCCCCATGTTTTCGACCCCAGTTGCCGGTGTGGCTGTTTTGGGGCTCATTGTCACCTATAGCACACGATTTCATAGTCGAAAACGAGTCCGGAGGCTATTTTCACGTCTTCGGTCTATCCCCCACAATATCGACCCTGGTTGCCGGTGTGGCCGTTTCTAGGCTAACCGTGACCTATAGAACACGTTTTCATGGCCGAAAACGCATCCGGAGGCCATTTTCACGTCTTCGGTCCATCCTTCACGTTTTCGACCCCGGTTGCCGATGTGGCCGTTTTCAGGCTAACCGTGACCTATAGCACACGATTTCATGGCCGAAAACGCGTCCGGCGGCCGTTTTCACGTCTTCGGTCCATCCCTCACGTTTTCGACCCCGGTTGCTGGTGTGGCTGTTTTCAGGCTACCCGTGACCTATAGCACATGATTTCATGGCTGAAATTGCGTCCGGAGGCCATTTGCACGTATTCGGTCCGTCCCTCACGTTTTCGACCATAGTTGCCGTTGTTGCCATTTTCGGTCTAACCGTGACCAATAGGCCGCAATTTCTTGGCCGAAAACGCGTTCGGAGGCCATTTTCACGTCTTCGGTCCATCCCCACGGTTTCGACCCCGGTTTCCGGTGTGGCCGTTTTCGGGCTAACCGTTCCTATAGCACACGATTTGATGACCGAAAACGAGTCCAAAGGCCATTTTCACGTCTTCGCTGCATCCCCACTTTTTCAACCCCCGTTGGTGGTGTGGACGTTTTCGGGCTAACCGTGACTTATAGCATACGATTTCATGGCCGAAAATGCGTCCGGAGGCCATTTCAAGTCTTCGGTCCATCCCTCATGTTTTCGACCCCAGTTGCAGGTGTGGCCGGTTTTAGGCTAACCGTGACCTATAGCACACGAATTCATGGCCAAAAACGCGTCCGGAGGCCATTTTCACGTCTTCGGTCCATCCCTCACATTTTCGACCACGGTTGCTGGTGTGGCTGTTTTTAGGCTAACCGTGACCTATAGCACACGATTTGATGACCGAAAACGAGTCCGGAGGCCATTTTCACGTCTTCGCTCCATCCCAACTTTTTCAACCCCCGTTGGTGGTGTGGATGTTTTCGGGCTAACCGTGACCTATAGCATACGATTTCATGGCCGAAAACGCATCCGGAGGCCATTTTCACGTCTTCGGTCCATCCCTCACGTTTTTGACCCTAGTTGCTGGTGTGGAAAGTTTCGGGCTTACCGTGTCCTATAGCACACGATTTCATGGCCGAAAACGAGTCTGGAGGCCATTTTCACGTCTTCGGTCCATCCCTCTTATTTTGGACCCCAATTGCCGGTGTGGCCGTTTTTAGGCTAACCGTGACCTATAGCACACGATTTCATGGCCGAAAACGCGTCCCGAGGCCATTTGCACGTATTCGGTCCGTCCCTCACGTTTTCAAACCAGTTGCCGGTGTGGCCAATTTCGGTGTAATCGTGACCAATAGGACGCGATTTCTTGGCCAAAAACGCGTTTGGAGGCCATTTTCACGTCTTCGGTCCATCCCCGATGTTTTTGACCCCGGTTGCCGGTGTGGCCGTTTTCGAGCTAACCGTGTCCTATAGCACACGATTTGATGGCCGAAAACGAGTCTGGAGGCCATTTTCACGTCTTCGGTCCATCCCCACATTTTCAACCCCCGTTGGTGGTGTGGACGTTTTTGGGCTAACCGTGACCTATAGCACACGATTTCATAGCCGAAAACGAGTCCGGAGGCCATTTCCACAGCTTGGGTCCATCCCCCATGTTTTTGACCCCAGTTGCCGGTGTGGCCGTTTTGGGGCTCATCGTCACCTATAGCACACGATTTCATAGCCGAAAACGAGTCCGGAGGCTATTTTCACGTCTTCGGTCTATCCCCCATAATTTCGACCCTGGTTGCCGGTGTGGCCGTTTCTAGGCTAACCGTGACCTATAGCAGACGTTTTCATGGCCGAAAACGCGTCCGGAGGCCATTTTCACGTCTTCGGTCCATCCCTCACTTTTTCGACCCCGGTTGCCGATGTGGCCGTTTTCAGGCTAACCGTGACCTATAGCACACGATTTCATGGCCGAAAACGCGTCCGGCGGCCGTTTTCACGTCTTCGGTCCATCCCTCACGTTTTCGACCCCGGTTGCTGGTGTGGCTGTTTTCAGGCTAACCGTGACCTATAGCACATGATTTCATGGCTGAAATGGCGTCCGGAGGCCATTTGCACGTATTCGGTCCATCCCTCACGTGTTCGACCATAGTTGCCGGTGTTGCCATTTTCGGTCTAACAGTGACCAATAGGACGCAATTTCTTGGCCGAAAACGCGTTCGGAGGCCATTTTCACGTCTTCGATCCATCCCCACGGTTTCGACCCCGGTTCCCGGTGTGGCCGTTTTCGGGCTAACCGTTCCTATAGCACACGATTTGATGACCGAAAACGAGTCCAAAGGCCATTTTCACGTCTTCGCTCCATCCCCACTTTTTCAACCCCCGTTGGTGGTGTGGACGTTTTTGGGCTAACCGTGACTTATAGCATACGATTTCATGGCCGAAAACGCGTCCGGAGGCCATTTTCAAGTCTTCGGTCCATCCCTCACGTTTTCGACCCCAGTTGCTGGTGTGGCCGGTTTTAGGCTAACCGTGACCTATAGCACACGAATTCATGGCCAAAAACGCGTCCGGAGGCCATTTTCACGTCTTCGGTCCATCCCTCACGTTTTCGACCCCGGTTGCCGGTGTGGCTGTTTTTAGGCTAACCGTGACCCATAGCACCCGATTTCATGGCCGAAAACGCGTACGGAGGCCATTTGCACGTATTCGGTCCGTCCCTCACGTTTTCAACCCAGTTGCCGGTGTGGCCATTTTCGGTGTAATCGTGGCCAATAGGACGCGATTTCTTGGCCGAAAACGCGTTCGGAGGCCATTTTCACGTCTTCGGTCCATCCCCCACGGTTTCGACCCTGGTTCCCAGTGTGGCCGTTTTCGGGCTTACCGTGTCCTATAGCACACGATTTGATGGCCGAAAACGAGTCTGGAGGCCATTTTCACGTCTTCGGTCCATCCCTCTTATTTTGGACCCCAATTGCCGGTGTGGCTGTTTTTAGGCTAACCGTGACCTATAGCACACGATTTCATGGCCGAAAACGCGTCCCGAGGCCATTTGCACGTATTCGGTCCGTCCCTCACGTTTTCAAACCAGTTGCCGGTGTGGCCAATTTCGGTGTAATCGTGACCAATAGGACGCGATTTCTTGGACGAAAACGCGTTTGGAGGCCATTTTCACGTCTTCGGTCCATCCCCGATGTTTTCGACCCCGGTTGCCGGTGTGGCCGTTTTCGAGCTAACCGTGTCCTATAGCACACGATTTGATGGCCGAAAACGAGTCTGGAGGCCATTTTCACGTCTTCGGTCCGTCCCCACATTTTGAACCCCCGTTGGTGGTGTGGACGTTTTTGGGCTAACCGTGACCTATAGCACACGATTTCATAGCCGAAAACGAGTCCGAAGGCCATTTTCACAGCTTGGGTCCATCCCCCATGTTTTCGGCCCCAGTTGCTGGTGTGGCCGTTTTGGGGCTCATCGTCACCTATAGCACACGATTTCATAGCCGAAAACGAGTCCGGAGGCTATTTTCACGTCTTCAGTCTATCGCCCACAATTTCGACCCTGGTTGCCGGTGTGGCCGTTTCGAGGCTAACCGTGACCTATAGCACACGTTTTCATGGCCGAAAACGCGTGCGGAGGCCATTTTCATGTCTTCGGTCCATCCCTCACGTTTTCGACCCTGGTTGCCGATGTGGCCGTTTTCAGGCTAACCGTGACCTATAGCACACGATTTCATGGCCGAAAACGCGTCCGGAGGCCGTTTTCACGTCTTCGGTCCATCCCTCACGTTTTCGACCCCGGTTGCTGGTGTGGCTGTTTTCAGGCTAACCGTGACCTATAGCACATGATTTCATGGCTGAAATGGCGTCCGGAGGCCATTTGCACGTATTCGGTCCATCCCTCACGTGTTCGACCATAGTTGCCGGTGTTGCCATTTTCGGTCTAACAGTGACCAATAGGACGCAATTTCTTGGCCGAAAACGCGTTCGGAGGCCATTTTCACGTCTTCGATCCATCCCCACGGTTTCGACCCCGGTTCCCGGTGTGGCCGTTTTCGGGCTAACCGTTCCTATAGCACACGATTTGATGACCGAAAACGAGTCCAAAGGCCATTTTCACGTCTTCGCTCCATCCCCACTTTTTCAACCCCCGTTGGTGGTGTGGACGTTTTTGGGCTAACCGTGACTTATAGCATACGATTTCATGGCCGAAAACGCGTCCGGAGGCCATTTTCAAGTCTTCGGTCCATCCCTCACGTTTTCGACCCCAGTTGCTGGTGTGGCCGGTTTTAGGCTAACCGTGACCTATAGCACACGAATTCATGGCCAAAAACGCGTCCGGAGGCCATTTTCACGTCTTCGGTCCATCCCTCACGTTTTCAACCCCGGTTGCCGGTGTGGCTGTTTTTAGGCTAACCGTGACCCATAGCACCCGATTTCATGGCCGAAAACGCGTACGGAGGCCATTTGCACGTATTCGGTCCGTCCCTCACGTTTTCAACCCAGTTGCCGGTGTGGCCATTTTCGGTGTAATCGTGGCCAATAGGACGCGATTTCTTGGGCCGAAAACGCGTTCGGAGGCCATTTTCACGTCTTCGGTCCATCCCCCACGGTTTCGACCCTGGGTTCCCAGTGTGGCCGTTTTCGGGCTTACCGTGTCCTGTAGCACACGATTTGATGGCCGAAAACGGGTCTGGAGCATTTCACGTCTTCGTCCATCCCTCTTATTTTGGACCCCAATTGCCGGTGTGGCTGTTTTTAGGCTAACCGTGACCTATAGCACACGATTTCATGGCCGAAAACGCGTCCCGAGGCCATTTGCACGTATTC
>NC_028453.1:40311025-40319523 GCF_000263155.2 Setaria italica | reverse complement strand
CGTTTGGAGGCCATTTTCACGTCTTCGGTCCATCCCCGACGTTTTCGACCCCGGTTCCTGGTGTGGCCGTTTTCGAGCTAACCGTGTCCTATAGCACACAATTTGATGGCCGAAAACGAGTCTGGAGGCCATTTTCACGTCTTCGGTCCATCCCCACATTTTCAACCCCCGTTGGTGGTGTGGACGTTTTTGGGCTAACCGTGACCTATAGCACACGATTTCATAACCGAAAATGAGTCCGGAGGCCATTTCCACAGCTTGGGTCCATCCCCCATGTTTTCGACCCCAGTTGCCGGTGTGGCCGTTTTGGGGCTCATCGTCACCTATAGGACACGATTTCATGGCTGAAAACGAGTCCGGAGGCTATTTTCACGTCTTCAGTCTATCCCCCACAATTTCGACCCTGGTTGCCGGTGTGGCCGTTTCTGGGCTAACCGTGACCTATAGCACACGTTTTCATGGCCGAAAACGTGTTCGGAGGCCATTTTCACGTCTTCGGTCCATCCCTCACGTTTTCGACCCCGATTGCCGGTGTGGCCGTTTTCAGGCTAACCGTGACCTGTAGCACACGATTTCATGGCCGAAAACGCGTCCGGAGGCCATTTTCACGTTTTCGGTCTATCCCCCATGTTTTTGACAACGGTGCTAGTGTGGCCATTTCTGGGCTAACCGTGACCTATAGCACACGATTTCATGGCCGAAAACGCGTTCGGAGGCTATTTCCACGACTTCGATCCATCCCCCACGTTTTCAACTCCTGTTCCCGGTGTGGCCGTTTTCAGGCTAACCGTGACCTATATCACACGATTTCATGGCCGAAAACGCGTTCGTAGGCCATTTTCACATCTTCGGTCCATCCTTCACGTTTTCGACCCCGGTTGCCGGTGTGGCAGTTTTAGGCTAACCGTGACCTATAGCACACGATTTCATGGCCGAAAACGCGTCCGGAGGCCGTTTTCACGTCTTCGGTCCATCCCTCACGTTTTCGACCCCGGTTGCTGGTGTGGCTGTTTTCAGGCTAACCGTGACCTATAGCACATGATTTCATGGCTGAAATTGCGTCCGGAGGCCATTTGCACGTATTCGGTCCGTCCCTCACGTTTTCGACCATAGTTGCCGGTGTTGCCATTTTCGGTCTAACCGTGACCAATAGGACGCAATTTCTTGGCCGAAAACGCGTTCGGAGGCCATTTTCACGTCTTCAGTCCATCCCCCACGATTTCGACCTTGGTTCCCGGTGTGGCCATTTTCGGGCTAACCGTTCCTATAGCACACGATTTGATGGCTGAAAATGAGTCTGGAGGACATTTTCACGTCTTCGCTCCATCCCCACTTTTTCAACCCCCGTTGGTGGTGTGGACATTTTTGGGCTAACCGTGACCTATAGCACACGATTTCATGGCCGAAAACTAGTCCGGAGGCCATTTTCACAGCTTGGGTCCATCCTCCATGTTTTCGACCCCAGTTGCCGGTGTGGCCGTTTTGGGGCTCAACGTCACCTATAGCACACGATTTCATGGCCGAAAACGAGTCCAGAGGCTATTTTCACATCTTCGGTCTTTCCCCCACAATTTCGACCCTGGTTGCCGGTGTGGCCGTTTCTAGGCTAACCGTGACTTATAGCACACGTTTTCATGGCCGAAAACGTGTCCGGAGGTCATTTTCACATCTTCGGTCCATCCCTCACGTTTTCGACCCCGGTTGCCGGTGTGGCCGTTTTCAGGCTAACCGTGACCTATAGCACACGATTTCATGGCCGAAAACGCGTCCGGAAGCCATTTTCACGTTTTCGGTCTATCCCCCATGTTTTTGACCCCGGTGCTAGTGTGGCCATTTCTGGGCTAACCGTGACCTATAGCACACGATTTTATGGCCGAAAACGCGTTCGGAGGCTATTTTCACGACTTCGATCCATCCCCCACGTTTTCGACTCCTGTTCCCGGTGCCGTTTTCAGGCTAACAGTGACCTATAGCACACGATTTCATTGCCGAAAACGCGTCCGGAGGCCATTTTCACGTCTTCGGTCCATGCTTCACGTTTTCGACCCCGGTTGCTGGTGTGGCCGTTTTAAGGCTAACCGTGACCTATAGCACACGATTTCATGGCCGAAAACGCGTCCGGAGGGCATTTTCACGTCTTCGGTCCATCCCTCACGTTTTCGACCCCGGTTGTCGGTGTGGCCGTTTTTAGCTAATCGTGACCTATAACACACGATTTCATGGCTGAAAACGCTTCGGAGGCCATTTTCACGTTTTCGGTCTATCCCCCATGTTTTTGACCCCGGTGCTGGTGTGGCCATTTCTGGGCTAACCGTGACCTATAGCACACGATTTCATGGCCAAAAACGCGTTCGGGAGGCGATTTCCACGTCTTTGCTCCATCCCCACATTTTCAACCCCCGTTGGTGGTGTGGACGTTTTCGGGATAACCGTGACCTATTGCACACGATTTCATGGCCGAAAACTAGTCCGGAGGCCATTTTCACAGCTTGGGTCCATCACCCATGTTTTTGACATCAGTAGCCGGTGTGGCCGTTTTGGGGCTCATGGTCACCTATAGCACACGATTTCATGGCCGAAAACGAGTCCAGAGGCCATTTTCACGTATTCGGTCCATCCCTCACGTTTTCGACCCTAGTTGCCAGTGTGGCCGTTTTCAGGCTAACAGTGACCTATAGCACACGATTTCATTGCCGAAAACGCGTCCGGAGGCCGTTTTCACGTCTTCGGTCCATCCCTCACGTTTTCGACCCCGGTTGCCGGTGTGGCCGTTTGCAGGCTAACCGTGACCTATAGCACACGATTTCATGGCCGAAAACGAGTCCGGAGGCCATTTTCACGTCTTCGGTCCATCCCTCACGTTTTCGACCCCGGTTGCTGGTGTGGCCGTTTTTGGGCTAACCGTGACCTATAGCACACGATTTCATGGCTGAAACCGTGTCCTTAGGCCATTTTAACATTTTCGGTCTATCCCCCATGTTTTTGACCCCGGTGCTGGTGTGGCCATTTCGGGCTAACCGTGACCTATAGCACACGATTTCATGGCCGAAAACGCGTCCAGAGGCCGTTTTCACGTCTTCGGTCCATCCCTCACGTTTTCGACCCCGGTTGCTGGTGTGGCTGTTTTCAGGCTAACCGTGACCTATGGCACATGATTTCATGGCTGAAATTGCGTCCGGAGGCCATTTGCACGTATTCGGTCCGTCCCTCACGTTTTCGACCATAGTTGCCGGTGTTGCCATTTTCAGTCTAACCGTGAACAATAGGACGCGATTTCTTGGCCGAAAACGCGTTCAGAGGCCATTTTCACGTCATCGGTCCATCCCCCACGGTTTCGACCCCGGTTCCCGGTGTGGCCGTTTTCGAGCTAACCGTGTCCTATAGCACACGATTTGATGGCCGAAAACGAGTCCGGAGGCCATTTTCACGTCTTCGCTCCATCCCCACTTATCCAACCCCCGTTGGTAGTGTGGACGTTTTCGGGCTAACCGTGACCTATAGCATACGATTTCATGGCCGAAAACGCGTCCGGAGGCCATTTTCACGTCTTCGGTCCATCCCTCACATTTTTGACCCCAGTTGCTGGTGTGGCCGGTTTTAGGCTAACTGTGACCTATAGCACACGATTTCATGGCCGAAAACGCGTCCGGAGGCCATTTTCACGTCTTCGGTCCATCCTTCACGTTTTCGACACCGATTGCCGGTGTGGCCGCTTTCAGGCTAACCGTGACCTATAGCACACGATTTCATGGCCGAAAACGCGTCCGGAGGCCATTTGCACGTATTCGGTCCGTCCCTCACGTTTTCAACCCAGTTGCCGGTGTGGCCATTTTCGGTGTAATCGTGACCAATAGGACGCGATTTCTTGGCCGAAAACGCGTTCGAAGGCCATTTTCACGTCTTCGGTCCATCCCCCACGGTTTCGACCCTGGTTCCCAGTGTGGCCGTTTTCGTGCTTACCGTGTCCTATAGCACACGATTTGATGGCCGAAAACGGTTCTGGAGGCCATTTTCACATCTTCAGTCCATCCCCACATTTTCAACTCACGTTGGTGGTGTGGACGTTTTTGGGCTAACCGTGACCTATAGCACACGATTTCATAGCCGAAAACGAGTCCGAAGGCCATTTTCACAGCTTGGGTCCATCCCCCATGTCTTCGACCCCAGTTGCCGGTGTGGCCGTTTTGGGGCCGATCGTCACCTATAGCACACGATTTCATGGCCGAACACGAGTCCGGAGGCTATTTTCACGTCTTCGGTCTATCCCCCACAATTTAGACCCTGGTTGCCGGTGTGGCCGTTTTCAGGCTAACCGTGACCTATAGCACAGGATTTCATGGCCGAAAACGCGTTCGGAGGCCATTTTCACGTCTTCGGCCCATCCCCCACAATTTCGACCCTGGTTGCCGGTGTGGCCGCTTTCAGGCTAACCGTGACCTATAGCACACGATTTCATGGCCAAAAACGCGACCGGAGGCCATTTTCACGTCTTCGGTCCATCCCTCACGTTTTCGACACCGGTTGCCGGTGTGGCCGCTTTCAGGCTAACCGTGACCTATAGCACACGATTTCATGGCCGAAAACGCGTCCGGAGGCCATTTCCACGTCTTCGGTCCATCCCTCACGTTTTCGGCCCCGGTTGCCGGTGTGGCCGCTTTCAGGCTAACCGTGACCTATAGCACACGATTTCATGGCCGAAAACGCGTCCGGAGGCCATTTCCACGTCTTCGGTCCATCCCTCACGTTTTCGGCCCCGGTTGCCGGTGTGGCCGTTTTTAGGCTAACCGTGACCTATAGCACACGATTTCATGGACGAAAACGCGATGGAAGGCCATTTTCACGTTTTCGGTCTATCCCCCATGTTTTTGACCCCGGTGCTGGTGTGGCCATTTCTGGGCTAACCGTGACCTATAGCACACGATTTCATGGCCGAAAACGCGTTCGGAGGCTATTTCCACGACTTCGATCCATCCCCCACGTTTTCGACTCATGTTGCCGGTGCCGTTTTCGGGCTAACCGTGGCCTATATCACACGATTTCATGGCCGAAAACGCGGCCGGAGGCCATTTTCACGTCTTCGATCCATCCTTCACGTTTTCGACCCCGGTTGCCGGTGTGGCCATTTTCAGGCTAACCGTGACCTATAGCACACGATTTCATGGCCGAAAACGCGTCCGGAGGCCGTCTTCACATCTTCGGTCCATCCCTCACGTTTTCGACCCCGGTTGCTTGTGTGGCTGTTTTCAGTCTAACCGTGACCTACAGCATATGATTTCATGGCTGATAATGCGTCCGGAGGCCATTTGCACGTATTCGGTCCGTCCCTCACGTTTTCGACCCCAGTTACCGGTGTTGCCATTGTCGGTCTAACCATGACCAATAGGACGCGATTTCTTGGCCGAGAACGCGTTCGGAGGCCATTTTCACGTCTTCAGTCCGTCCCTGACGTTTTCGACCCCGGTTCCCGGTGTGGCCGTTTTCGAGCTAACCGTGCCCTATAGCACACGATTTGATGGCCGAAAATGAGTCCGGAGGCCATTTTCACATCTTCGGTCCATGCCTACATTTTCAACCCCCGTTGGTGGTGTGGATGTTTTTGAGCTAACCGTGACCTATAGTACACAATTTCATAGCCAAAAACGAGTCCGGAGGCCATTTTCACAGCTTGGGTCCATCCCCCATGTTTTCGACCCCAGTTCCGGTGTGGCCGTTTTGGGGCTCATCGTCACCTATAGCACACGATTTCATGGGCGAAAACGAGTCTGGAGGCTATTTTCACATCTTCGGTCTATCCCCCACAATTTCGACCCTGGTTGCCAGTGTGGCCGTTTCTGGGCTAACCGTGACCCATAGCACACGATTTTCATGGCCGAAAACGCGACCGGAGGCCATTTTCACGTCTTCGGTCCATCCCTCATGTTTTCGACCCCGGTTGCCGGTGTGGCCGCTTTCAGGCTAAGCGTGACCTATAGCACACGATTTCATGGCCGAAAACGCGTCCGGAGGCCATTTCCACGTCTTCGGTCCATCCCTCACGTTTTCGGCCCCGGTTGCCGGTGTGGCCGTTTTTAGGCTAACCGTGACCTATAGCACACGATTTCATGGACGAAAACGCGTCGGAAGGCCATTTTCACGTTTTCGGTCTATCCCCCATGTTTTTGACCCCGGTGCTGGTGTGGCCATTTCTGGGCTAACCGTGACCTATGGCACACGATTTCATGGCCGAAAACGCGTTCGGAGGCTATTTCCACGACTTCGATCCATCCCCCACGTTTTCGACTCATGTTGCCGGTGCCGTTTTCGGGCTAACCGTGACCTATATCACACGATTTCATGGCCGAAAACGCGTCCGAAGGCCATTTTCACGTCTTCGGTACATCCTTCACGTTTTCGACCCCGGTTGCCGGTGTGGCCATTTTTAGGCTAACCGTGACCTATAGCACACGATTTCATAGCCGAAAACGCGTCCGGAGGCCGTCTTCACGTCTTCGGTCCATCCCTCACGTTTTCGACCCCGGTTGCTGGTGTGGCTGTTTTCAGTCTAACCGTGACCTACAGCATATGATTTCATGGCTGATAATGCGTCCGGAGGCCATTTGCAAGTATTCGGTCCGTCCCTCACGTTTTCGACCCCAGTTAACGGTGTTGCCATCGTCGGTCTAACCGTGACCAATAGGACGCGATTTCTTGGCCGAGAACGCGTTCGGAGGCCATTTTCACGTCTTCGGTCCGTCCCTGACGTTTTCGACCCCGGTTCCCGGTGTGGCCGTTTTCGAGCTAACCGTGCCCTATAGCACACGATTTGATGGCCGAAAATGAGTCCGGAGGCCATTTTCACATCTTCGGTCCATGCCCACATTTTCAACCCCCGTTGGTGGTGTGGACGTTTTTGAGATAACCGTGACCTATAGCACACAATTTCATAGCCAAAAACGAGTCCGGAGGCCATTTTGACAGCTTGGGTCCATCCCCCATGTTTTCGACCCCAGTTCCGGTGTGGCCGTTTTGGGGCTCATCGTCACCTATAGCACACAATTTCATGGGCGAAAACGAGTCCGGAGGCTATTTTCACGTCTTCGGTCTATCCCCCACAATTTCGACCCTGGTTGCCAGTGTGGCCGTTTCTGGGCTAACCGTGACCCATAGCACACGATTTTCATGGCCGAAAACGCGACCGGAGGCCATTTTCACGTCTTCGGTCCATCCCTCATGTTTTCGACCCCGGTTACCGGTGTGGCCGCTTTCAGGCTAAGCGTGACCTATAGCACACGATTTCATGGCCGAAAACGCGTCCGGAGGCCATTTCCACGTCTTCGGTCCATCCCTCACGTTTTCGGCCCCGGTTGCCGGTGTGGCCGTTTTTAGGCTAACCGTGACCTATAGCACACGATTTCATGGACGAAAACGCGTCGGAAGGCCATTTTCACGTTTTCGGTCTATCCCCCATGTTTTTGACCCCGGTGCTGGTGTGGCCATTTCTGGGCTAACCGTGACCTATAGCACACGATTTCATGGCCGAAAACGCGTTCGGAGGCTATTTCCACGACTTCGATCCATCCCCCACGTTTTCGACTCATGTTGCCGGTGCCGTTTTCGGGCTAACCGTGACCTATATCACACGATTTCATGGCCGAAAATGCGTCTGAAGGCCATTTTCACGTCTTCGGTACATCCTTCACGTTTTCGACCCCGGTTGCCGGTGTGGCCATTTTTAGGCTAACCGTGACCTATAGCACACGATTTCATGGCCGAAAACGCGACCGGAGGCCATTTTCACGTCTTCGGTCCATCCCTCACGTTTTCGACACCGGTTGCCGGTGTGGCCGCTTTCAGGCTAACCGTGACCTATAGCACACGATTTCATGGCCGAAAACGCGTCCGGAGGCCATTTCCACGTCTTCGGTCCATCCCTCACGTTTTCGGCCCCGGTAGCCGGTGTGGCCGTTTTTAGGCTAACCGTGACCTATAGCACACGATTTCATGGACGAAAACGCGATGGAAGGCCATTTTCACGTTTTCGGTCTATCCCCCATGTTTTTGACCCCGGTGCTGGTGTGGCCATTTCTGGGCTAACCGTGACCTATAGCACACGATTTCATGGCCGAAAACGCGTTCGGAGGCTATTTCCACGACTTCGATCCATCCCCCACGTTTTCGACTCATGTTGCCGGTGCCGTTTTCGGGCTAACCGTGACCTATATCACACGATTTCATGGCCGAAAACGCGGCCGGAGGCCATTTTCACGTCTTCGATCCATCCTTCACGTTTTCGACCCCGGTTGCCGGTGTGGCCATTTTCAGGCTAACCGTGACCTATAGCACACGATTTCATGGCCGAAAACGCGTCCGGAGGCCGTCTTCACATCTTCGGTCCATCCCTCACGTTTTCGACCCCGGTTGCTTGTGTGGCTGTTTTATGTCTAACCGTGACCTACAGCATATGATTTCATGGCTAATAATGCGAGTCTCGGGACACACCGTCGTTCAGGTCCGTCCCT
>NC_028453.1:40307959-40310441 GCF_000263155.2 Setaria italica | reverse complement strand
TCCCTCACGTTTTCGGCCCCGGTTGCCGGTGTGGCCGTTTTTAGGCTAACCGTGACCTATAGCACACGATTTCATGGACGAAAACGCGTCGGAAGGCCATTTTCACGTTTTCGGTCTATCCCCCATGTTTTTGACCCCGGTGCTGGTGTGGCCATTTCTGGGGTAACCGTGACATATAGCACACGATTTCATGGCCGAAAACGCGTTCGGAGGCTATTTCCACGACTTCGATCCATCCCCCACGTTTTCGACTCATGTTGCCGGTGCCGTTTTCGGACTAACCGTGACCTATATCACACGATTTCATGGCCGAAAACGCGTCCGGAGGCCATTTTCACGTCTTCGGTACATCCTTCACGTTTTCGACCCCGGTTGCCGGTGTGGCCATTTTTAGGCTAACCGTGACCTATAGCACACGATTTCATGGCCGAAAACGCGTCCGGAGGCCGTCTTCACGTCTTCGGTCCATCCCTCACGTTTTCGACCCCGGTTGCTGGTGTGGCTGTTTTCAGTCTAACCGTGACCTACAGCATATGATTTCATGGCTGATAATGCGTCCGGAGGCCATTTGCACGTATTCGGTCCGTCCCTCACGTTTTCGACCCCAGTTAACGGTGTTGCCATTGTCGGTCTAACCGTGACCAATAGGACGCGATTTCTTGGCCGAGAACGCGTTCGGAGGCCATTTTCACGTCTTCGGTCCGTCCCTGACGTTTTCGACCCCGGTTCCCGGTGTGGCCGTTTTCGAGCTAACCGTGCCCTATAGCACACGATTTGATGGCCGAAAACGAGTCCGGAGGCCATTTTCACGTCTTCGGTCCATGCCCACATTTTCAACCCCCGTTGGTGGTGTGGACGTTTTTGAGCTAACCGTGACCTATAGCACACAATTTCATAGCCAAAAACGAGTCCGGAGGCCATTTTCACAGCTTGGGTCCATCCCCCATGTTTTCGACCCCAGTTCCGGTGTGGCCGTTTTGGGGCTCATCGTCACCTATAGCACACGATTTCATGGGCGAAAACGAGTCCGGAGGCTATTTTCACGTCTTCGGTCTATCCCCCACAATTTCAACCCTGGTTGCCAGTGTGGCCGTTTCTGGGCTAACCGTGACCAATAGCACACGATTTTCATGGCCGAAAACGCGACCGGAGGCCATTTCCACGTCTTCGGTCCATCCCTCACGTTTTCGGCCCCGGTTGCCGGTGTGGCCGTTTTTAGGCTAACCGTGACCTATAGCACACGATTTCATGGACGAAAACGCGTCGGAAGGCCATTTTCACGTTTTCGGTCTATCCCCCATGTTTTTGACCCCGGTGCTGGTGTGGCCATTTCTGGGGTAACCGTGACATATAGCACACGATTTCATGGCCGAAAACGCGTTCGGAGGCTATTTCCACGACTTCGATCCATCCCCCACGTTTTCGACTCATGTTGCCGGTGCCGTTTTCGGACTAACCGTGACCTATATCACACGATTTCATGGCCGAAAACGCGTCCGGAGGCCATTTTCACGTCTTCGGTACATCCTTCACGTTTTCGACCCCGGTTGCCGGTGTGGCCATTTTTAGGCTAACCGTGACCTATAGCACACGATTTCATGGCCGAAAACGCGTCCGGAGGCCGTCTTCACGTCTTCGGTCCATCCCTCATGTTTTCGACCCCGGTTGCTGGTGTGGCTGTTTTCAGTCTAACCGTGACCTACAGCATATGATTTCATGACTGAAAATGCGTCCGGAGGCCATTTGCACGTATTCGGTCCGTCCCTCACGTTTTCGACCCCAGTTAACGGTGTTGCCATTTTCGGTCTAACCGTGACCAATAGGACGCGATTTCTTGGCCGAGAACGCGTTCGGAGGCCATTTTCACGTCTTCGGTCCGTCCCTGACGTTTTCGACCCCGGTTCCCGGTGTGGCCGTTTTCGAGCTAACCGTGCCCTATAGCACACGATTTGATGGCCGAAAACGAGTCCGGAGGCCATTTTCACGTCTTCGGTCCATGCCCACATTTTCAACCCCCGTTGGTGGTGTGGACGTTTTTGAGCTAACCGTGACCTATAGCACACAATTTCATAGCCAAAAACGAGTCCGGAGGCCATTTTCACAGCTTGGGTCCATCCCCCATGTTTTCGACCCCAGTTCCGGTGTGGCCGTTTTTGGGCTCATCATCACCTATAGCACACGATTTCATGGGCGAAAACGAGTCCGGAGGCTATTTTCACGTTTTCGGTCTATCCCCCACAATTTCAACCCTGGTTGCCAGTGTGGCCGTTTCTGGGCTAACCGTGACCAATAGCACACGATTTTCATGGCCGAAAACGCGTCCGGAGGCCATTTCCACGTCTTCGGTCCATCCCTCACGTTTTCGGCCCCGGTTGCCGGTGTGGCCGTTTTTAGGCTAACCGTGACCTATAGCACACGATTTCATGGACGAAAACGCGTCGGAAGGCCATTTTCACGTTTTCGGTCCATCCCTCACGTTTTC
>NC_028453.1:40305467-40307859 GCF_000263155.2 Setaria italica | reverse complement strand
CCCGGTTGCCGGTGTGGCCGTTTTTAGGCTAACCGTGACTTATAGCACATGATTTTCAGGGAGAAAACGCGTCGGAAGGCCCATTTTCACATTGTCGGTCTATCCCCCATGTTTTTGACCCCGGTGCTGGTGTGGCCATTGCTGGGGCTAACCGTGACCTATAGCACACGATTTCATGGCCGAAAACGCGTTCGGAGGCTATTTCCACGACTTCGATCCATCCCCCACGTTTTCGACTCATGTTGCCGGTGCCATTTTCGGGCTAACGGTGACCTATATCACACGATTTCATGGCCGAAAACGCGTCCGAAGGCCATTTTCACGTCTTCGGTACATCCTTCACGTTTTCGACCCCGGTTGCCGGTGTGGCCATTTTTAGGCTAACCGTGACCTATAGCACACGATTTCATGGCTGAAAACGCGTCCGGAGGCCGTCTTCACGTCTTCGGTCCATCCCTCACGTTTTCGACCCCGGTTGCTGGTGTGGCTGTTTTCAGTCTAACCGTGACCTACAGCATATGATTTCATGGCTGAAAATGCGTCCGGAGGCCATTTGCACGTATTCGGTCCGTCCCTCACGTTTTCGACCCCAGTTAACGGTGTTGCCATTTTCGGTCTAACCGTGACCAATAGGACGCGATTTCTTGGCCGAGAACGCGTTCGGAGGCCATTTTCACGTCTTCGGTCCGTCCCTGACGTTTTCGACCCCGGTTCCCGGTGTGGCCGTTTTCGAGCTAACCGTGCCCTATAGCACACGATTTGATGGCCGAAAACGAGTCCGGAGGCCATTTTCACGTCTTCGGTCCATGCCCACATTTTCAACCCCCGTTGGTGGTGTGGACGTTTTTGAGCTAACCGTGACCTATAGCACACAATTTCATAGCCAAAAACGAGTCCGGAGGCCATTTTCACAGCTTGGGTCCATCCCCCATGTTTTCGACCCCAGTTCCGGTGTGGCCGTTTTTGGGCTCATCATCACCTATAGCACACGATTTCATGGGCGAAAACGAGTCCGGAGCCTATTTTCACGTCTTCGGTCTATCCCCCACAATTTCAACCCTGCTTGCCAGTGTGGCCGTTTCTGGGCTAACCGTGACCCATAGCACACGATTTTCATGGCCGAAAACGCGACCGGAGGCCATTTTCACGTCTTCGGTCCATCCCTCATGTTTTCGACCCCGGTTGCCGGTGTGGCCGCTTTCAAGCTAAGCGTGACCTATAGCACACGATTTCATGGCCGAAAACGCGTCCGGAGGCCATTTCCACGTCTTCGGTCCATCCCTCACGTTTTCGGCCCCGGTTGCCGGTGTGGCCGTTTTTAGGCTAACCGTGACCTATAGCACACGATTTCATGGACGAAAATGCGTCGGAAGGCCATTTTCACGTTTTCGGTCTATCCCCCATGTTTTTGACCCCGGTGCTGGTGTGGCCATTTCTGGGCTAACCGTGACCTATAGCACACGATTTCATGGCCGAAAACGCGTTCGGAGGCCGTCTTCACGTCTTCGGTCCATCCCTCACGTTTTCGACCCCGGTTGCCAGTGTTGCCGTTTTCAGGCTAACCGTGACCTAGAGCAGACGATTTCATGGCCGAAAACGCGTCCGGAGGCCGTCTTCACGTCTTCGGTCCATCCCTCACGTTTTCGACCCCGGTTGCCGGTCTGGCTGTTTTCAGGCTAACCGTGACCTACAGCACATGATTTCATGGCTGAAAACGCGTCCGGAGGCCATTTACACGTATTCGGTCCGTCGCTCATGTTTTCGACCCCAGTTACCGGTGTTGCCATTTTCGGTCTAACCGTGACCAATAGGACGCGATTTCTTGGCCGAAAACGCGTTCGAAGGCCATTTTCACGTCTTTGGTCCATCCCCGACGTTTTCGACCTCGGTTCCCGGTGTGGCCGTTTTCGAGCTAACCGTGTCCTATAGCACACGATTTGATGGCCGAAAACGAGTCCGGAGGCCATTTTCACGTCTTCGCTCCATCCCCACATTTTCAACCCCCGTTGGTGGTGTGGACGTTTTCGGGCCAACCGTCTCCTAAAGCACACGATTTGATGGCCGAAAACGAGTCTGGAGGCCATTTTCACAGCTTGGGTCCCTCCCCCATGTTTTCGACCCCAGTTGCCGGTGTGGCCGTTTTGGGGTTCATCGTCACCTGTAGCCCACGATTTCATGGCCGAAAACGAGTCCGGAGGCTATTTTCACGTCTTCGGTCTATCCCCCACAATTTCGACCCGGGTTGCCGGTGTGGCCGTTTCTGGGCTAACCGTGACCTATAGCACACGATTTCATGGCCGAAAACGCGTCAGAGGCCATTTTCACGTCTTTGGTCCATCCCCCCACGGTTTCAACCCCGGTTGTCGATGTGGCCATTTTCAGGCTAACCATG
>NC_028453.1:40303987-40305199 GCF_000263155.2 Setaria italica | reverse complement strand
GTCCGGAGGCTATTTTCACGACTTCGATCCATCCCCGGACGTATTCCGACTCCTATAGCAGAAGCTGTTTTCGGGCAAACCGTGACCTATATCACACGATTTCATGGCCAAAAACGCGTCAGAGGCCATTTCACATCTTCGCTCCATCCCTCACGTTTCGACCCCGGTCGCCGGTGTGGCGGTCTTCAGGCTAACCTTGACATATAGCACACGATTTCATGGCCAAAAACGAGTCCTGAGGCCATTTTCACGTCTTCGGTCCATCCCCCACGTTTTCGATCCCGGTTACCGGTGTGGCTGTTTTCGGGCTAACCGTAACCTATAGCACACGATTTCATGGCCGAAAACGAGTCCGAAGGCCATTTTCACGTTTTCGGTCTATCCACCATGTTTTTGACCCCGGTGCTGAAGTGGCCATTTCTAGGATAACCGTGACCTATAGCACACGATTTCATGGCCGAAAACGCGTTCGGAGGCTATTTTCACGACTTCGATCCGTCCCCCACGTTTTTGACTCCTGTTGCCGGTGCCGTTTTCGGTCTAACTGTGACCTATATCACACGATTTCATTGCCGAAAATGCGTCCGGAGGCCATTTTCACGTCTTCGGTCCATCCTTCACGTTTTCGACCCTGGTTGCCGGTGTGGCCGTTTTCAGGCTAACCGTGACCTATAGCACACGATTTCATGGCCGAAAACGCGTCCGGAGGCCGTATTCACAGCTTCGGTCTATCCCTCACGTTTTCGACCCCGGTTGCCGGTGTGGCCATTTTGGGGCTCATCGTCACCTATATCACACGATTTCATGGCCAAAAATGCGTCCGGAGGCCATTTTCACATCTTCGCTCCATCCCTCACCTTTTCGACCCCGGTAGTCGTTGTGGCCGTTTTCAGGCTAACCATGACCTATAGCACACGATTTCATGGCCGAAAACGCGTCCGGAGGCCGTCTTCACGTCTTCGGTCCATCCCTCACGTTTTCGACCCCGGTTGCTGGTCTGGCTGTTTTCAGGCTAACCGTGACCTACAGCACATGATTTCATGGCTGGCGTTCCTTAGCCGGGGCTTTCCTAAGCGATTCGGTCCGTCCCTCATGTTTTCGACCCCAGTTACCGGTGTTGCCATTTTCGGTCTAACCGTGACCAATAGGACGCGATTTCTTGGCCGAAAACGCGTTCGGAGGCCATTTTCACGTCTTTGGTCCATCCCCGAC
>NC_028453.1:40300816-40301363 GCF_000263155.2 Setaria italica | reverse complement strand
TTCACATCTTCGCTCCATCCCTCACGTTTTCGACCCCGGTTGCCGGTGTGGCCGTTTTCAGGCTAACCTTGACCTATAGCACACGATTTCATGGCCGAAAACGAGTCCTGAGGAAATTTTCACGTCTTCGGTCCATCCCCCACGTTTTCGATCCCGGTTACCGGTGTGGCTGTTTTCGGGCTAACCGTGACCTATAGCACACGATTTCATGGCCGAAAACGAGTCCGAAGGCCATTTTCACGTTTTCGGTCTATCCACCATGTTTTTTACCCCGGTGCTGAGGTGGCCATTTCTGGGATAACCGTGACCTATAGCACACGATTTCATGGCCGAAAACGCGTTCGGAGGCTATTTTCACGACTTCGATCCGTCCCCCACGTTTTTGACTCCTGTTGCCGGTGCCGTTTTCGGTCTAACTGTGACCTATATCACACGATTTCATTGCCGAAAATGCGTCCGGAGGCCATTTTCATGTCTTCGGTCGATCCTTCACGTTTTCGACCCTGGTTGCTGGTGTGGCCGTTTTCAAGCTAACCGTGACCTATAG
>NC_028453.1:40277126-40299730 GCF_000263155.2 Setaria italica | reverse complement strand
GTCCGCACGCATGCGTCTCATCAGACCTCCTCCCTCACGTTTTCGACCCCGGTTCTCGTTGTGGCCGTTTTCAGGCTAACCATGACCTATAGCACACGATTTCATGGCCGAAAACGCGTCCGGAGGCCGTCTTCACGTCTTCGGTCCATCCCTCACGTTTTCGACCCCGGTTGCTGGTCTGGCTGTTTTCAGGCTAACCGTGACCTACAGCACATGATTTCATGGCTGAAAACGCGTCCGGAGGCCATTTGCACGTATTCAGTCCGTCCCTCATGTTTTCGACCCCAGTTACCGGTGTTGCCATTTTCGGTCTAACCGTGACCAATAGGACGCGATTTCTTGGCCGAAAACGCGTTCGGAGGCCATTTTCACGTCTTTGGTCCATCCCCGACGTTTTCGACCTCGGTTCCCGGTGTGGCCGTTTTTGAGCTAACCGTGTCCTATAGCACACGATTTGATGGCCGAAAACGAGTCCGGAGGCCATTTTCACGTCTTCGCTCCATCCCCACATTTTCAACCCCCGTTGGTGGTGTGGACGTTTTCGGGCTAACCGTGTCCTAAAGCACACGATTTGATGGCCGAAAACGAGTCTGGAGGCCATTTTCACAGCTTGGGTCCCTCCCCCATGTTTTCGACCCCAGTTGCCGGTGTGGCCGTTTTGGGGCTCATCGTCACCTGTAGCACACGATTTCATGGCTGAAAACGAGTCCGGAGGCTATTTTCACGTCTTCGGTCTATCCCTCACAATTTCGACCCGGGTTGCCGGTGTGGCCGTTTCTGGGCTAACCGTGACCTATAGCACACGATTTCATGGCCGAAAACGCGTCAGGAGGCCATTTTCACGTCTTTGGTCCATCCCCCACGGTTTCAACCCCGGTTGTCGATGTGGCCATTTTCAGGCTAACCATGACCTATAGCACACGATTTCATGGCCGAAAACGCGTCCTGAGGCCATTTTCACGTCTTCGGTCCATCCCCCACGTTTTCGACCCCGGTTACTGGTGTGGCCTTTTTTGGGCTAACCGTGAGCTATAGCACACGATTTCATGGCCGAAAACGAGTCCGAAGGCAATTTTCACGTTTTCGTTCTGTCCCCCATGTTTTTGACCCCGGTGGTGGTGTGGCCATTTCTGGGCTAACCGTGACCTATAGCACACGATTTCATGGCCAAAAACGCGTCCGGAGGCCATTTTCACGACTTCGATCCATCCCCCACGTTTGCGACTCCTATTGCTGGTGCCGTTTTCGGGCTAACCGTGATCTATATCACACGATTTCATGGCCAAAAACGCGTCCGGAGGCCATTTTCACATCTTCGCTCCATCCCTCACGTTTTCGACCCCGGTTGCCGGTGTGGCCGTTTTCAGGCTAACCTTGACCTATAGCACACGATTTCATGGCCAAAAACGAGTCCTGAGGCCATTTTCACGTCTTCGGTCCATCCCCCACGTTTTCGATCCCGGTTACCGGTGTGGCTATTTTCGGGCTAACCGTGACCTATAGCACACGATTTCATGGCCGAAAACGAGTCCGAAGGCCATTTTCACGTTTTCGGTCTATCCGCCATGTTTTTGACCCCGGTGCTGAAGTGGCCATTTCTGGGATAACCGTGACCTATAGCACACGATTTCATGGCCGAAAACGCGTTCGGAGGCTATTTTCATGAGTTCGATCCGTCCCCCACGTTTTTGACTCCTGTTGCCGGTGCCGTTTTCGGTCTAACTGTGACCTATATCACATGATTTCATTGCCGAAAATGCGTCCGAAGGCCATTTTCACGTCTTCGGTCCATCCTTCACGTTTTCGACCCTGGTTGCCGGTGTGGCCGTTTTCAGGCTAACCGTGACCTATAGCACACGATTTCATGGCCGAAAACGCGTCCGGAGGCCGTATTCACGGCTTCGGTCTATCCCTCACGTTTTCGACCCCGGTTGCCGGTGTGGCCGTTTTGGGGCTCATCGTCACCTATATCACACGATTTCATGGCCAAAAATGCGTCCGGAGGCCATTTTCACATCTTCGCTCCATCCCTCACGTTTTCGACCCCGGTTGTCGTTGTGGCCGTTTTCAGGCTAACCATGACCTATAGCACACGATTTCATGGCCGAAAACGAGTCCTGAGGCCATTTTGACGTCTTCGGTCCATCCCCCACGTTTTCAATCCCGGTTACCGGTGTGGCCGTTTTCGGTCTAACCGTTGACCTATATCACACGATTTCATTGCTGAAAATGCGGTCGGAGGCCATTTTCACGTCTTCGGTCCATCCTTCACGTTTTCGACCCCGGTTGCCAGATTGGCCGTTTTCAGGCTAACCGTGACCCATAACACACGATTTCATGGTTGAAAACACGACCGGAGGCCATTTTCACGTCTTCGGTCCATCCCTCACGTTTTCGACCCCGGTTGCTGGTGTGGCCGTTTTGGGGCTCATCGTCACCTATAGCACACGATTTCATGGCCGAAAACACGTCCGCAGGCTATTTTCACGACTTCGATCCACCCCAACGTTTTCGACTCCTGTTGCCGGTGCCGTTTTCGGGCTAACCGTGACCAATATCACACGATTTCATGGCCGAAAACGCGTCCGGAGGCCATTTTCACGTCTTCGGTCCATCCTTCACGTTTTCGACCCTGGTGGCCGGTGTGGCCATTTTCAGGCTAACCGTGACCTATAGCACACGATTTCATGGCTGAAAACGCGTCCGGAGGCCGTTTTCACGTCTTCGGTCCATCCCTCACGTTTTCGACCCCGGTTGATGGTGTGGCTGTTTTCAGGCCAACCGTGACCTATAGCACATGATTTCATGGCTGAAAACGCGTCCGGAGGCCATTTGCACGTATTCGGTCCGTCCCTCACGTTTTCGACCCCAGTTGCCGGTGTTGCCAATTTCGGTCTAACCGTGACCAATAGGACGCGATTTCTTTGCCGAAAACGCGTTCGGAGGCCATTTTCAGGTCTTCGGTCCAACCCCCACGGTTTCGACCCCGGTTCCCGGTGTGGCCGTTTTCGGGCTAACCGTGTCCTAAAGCACACGATTTGATGGCCGAAAACGAGTCTGGAGGCCATTTTCACAGCTTGGGTCCCTCCCCCATGTTTTCGACCCCAGTTGCCGGTGTGGCCGTTTTGGGGCTCATCGTCACCTGTAGCACACGATTTCATGGCTGAAAACGAGTCCGGAGGCTATTTTCACGTCTTCGGTCTATCCCTCACAATTTCGACCCGGGTTGCCGGTGTGGCCGTTTCTGGGCTAACCGTGACCTATAGCACACGATTTCATGGCCGAAAACGCGTCAGGAGGCCATTTTCACGTCTTTGGTCCATCCCCCACGGTTTCAACCCCGGTTGTCGATGTGGCCATTTTCAGGCTAACCATGACCTATAGCACACGATTTCATGGCCGAAAACGCGTCCTGAGGCCATTTTCACGTCTTCGGTCCATCCCCCACGTTTTCGACCCCGGTTACTGGTGTGGCCTTTTTTGGGCTAACCGTGAGCTATAGCACACGATTTCATGGCCGAAAACGAGTCCGAAGGCAATTTTCACGTTTTCGTTCTGTCCCCCATGTTTTTGACCCCGGTGGTGGTGTGGCCATTTCTGGGCTAACCGTGACCTATAGCACACGATTTCATGGCCAAAAACGCGTCCGGAGGCCATTTTCACGACTTCGATCCATCCCCCACGTTTGCGACTCCTATTGCTGGTGCCGTTTTCGGGCTAACCGTGACCTATATCACACGATTTCATGGCCAAAAACGCGTCCGGAGGCCATTTTCACATCTTCGCTCCATCCCTCACGTTTTCGACCCCGGTTGCCGGTGTGGCCGTTTTCAGGCTAACCTTGACCTATAGCACACGATTTCATGGCCAAAAACGAGTCCTGAGGCCATTTTCACGTCTTCGGTCCATCCCCCACGTTTTCGATCCCGGTTACCGGTGTGGCTGTTTTCGGGCTAACCGTGACCTATAGCACACGATTTCATGGCCGAAAACGAGTCCGAAGGCCATTTTCACGTTTTCGGTCTATCCGCCATGTTTTTGACCCCGGTGCTGAAGTGGCCATTTCTGGGATAACCGTGACCTATAGCACACGAATTCATGGCCGAAAACGCGTTCGGAGGCTATTTTCACGACTTCGATCCGTCCCCCACGTTTTTGACTCCTGTTGCCGGTGCCGTTTTCAGTCTAACTGTGACCTATATCACATGATTTCATTGCCGAAAATGCGTCCGAAGGCCATTTTCACGTCTTCGGTCCATCCTTCACGTTTTCGACCCTGGTTGCCGGTGTGGCCGTTTTCAGGCTAACCGTGACCTATAGCACACGATTTCATGGCCGAAAACGCGTCCGGAGGCCGTATTCACGGCTTCGGTCTATCCCTCACGTTTTCGACCCCGGTTGCCGGTGTGGCCGTTTTGGGGCTCATCATCACCTATATCACACGATTTCATGGCCAAAAATGCGTCCGGAGGCCATTTTCACATCTTCGCTCCATCCCTCACGTTTTCGACCCCGGTTGTCGTTGTGGCCGTTTTCAGGCTAACCATGACCTATAGCACACGATTTCATGGCCGAAAACGAGTCCTGAGGCCATTTTGACGTCTTCGGTCCATCCCCCACGTTTTCAATCCCGGTTACCGGTGTGGCCGTTTTCGGTCTAACCGTTGACCTATATCACACGATTTCATTGCTGAAAATGCGGTCGGAGGCCATTTTCACGTCTTCGGTCCATCCTTCACGTTTTCGACCCCGGTTGCCAGATTGGCCGTTTTCAGGCTAACCGTGACCCATAACACACGATTTCATGGTTGAAAACACGACCGGAGGCCATTTTCACGTCTTCGGTCCATCCCTCACGTTTTCGACCCCGGTTGCTGGTGTGGCCGTTTTGGGGCTCATCGTCACCTATAGCACACGATTTCATGGCCGAAAACACGTCCGCAGGCTATTTTCACGACTTCGATCCACCCCAACGTTTTCGACTCCTGTTGCCGGTGCCGTTTTCGGGCTAACCGTGACCAATATCACACGATTTCATGGCCGAAAACGCGTCCGTAGGCCATTTTCACGTCTTCGGTCCATCCTTCACGTTTTCGACCCTAGTGGCCGGTGTGGCCATTTTCAGGCTAACCGTGACCTATAGCACACGATTTCATGGCTGAAAACGCGTCCGGAGGCCGTTTTCACGTCTTCGGTCCATCCCTCACGTTTTCGACCCCGGTTGATGGTGTGGCTGTTTTCAGGCCAACCGTGACCTATAGCACATGATTTCATGGCTGAAAACGCGTCCGGAGGCCATTTGCACGTATTCGGTCCGTCCCTCACGTTTTCGACCCCAGTTGCCGGTGTTGCCAATTTCGGTCTAACCGTGACCAATAGGACGCGATTTCTTTGCCGAAAACGCGTTCGGAGGCCATTTTCAGGTCTTCGGTCCAACCCCCACGGTTTCGACCCCGGTTCCCGGTGTGGCCGTTTTCGGGCTAACCGTGTCCTAAAGCACACGATTTGATGGCCGAAAACGAGTCTGGAGGCCATTTTCACAGCTTGGGTCCCTCCCCCATGTTTTCAACCCCAGTTGCCGGTGTGGCCGTTTTGGGGCTCATCGTCACCTATAGCACACAATTTCATGGCCGAAAATGAGTCCGGAGGCTATTTTCACGTCTTCGGTCTATCCCCCACAATTTCGACCCTGGTTGCCGGTGTGGCCGTTTCTGGGCTAACCGTGACCTATAGCACACGATTTCATGGCCGAAAACGCGTCAGGAGGCCATTTTCTTGTCTTTGGTCCATCCCCCACGGTTTCAACCCCGGTTGTCGATGTGGCCATTTTCAGGCTAACCATGACCTATAGCACACGATTTCATGGCCGAAAACGCGTCCTGAGTCCATTTTCACGTCTTCGATCCATCCCCCACGTTTTCGACCCCGGTTACCGGTGTGGCCTTTTTTGAGCTAACCGTGAGCTATAGCACACGATTTCATGGCCGAAAACGAGTTCGAAGGCCATTTTCACGTTTTCGTTCTGTCCCCCATGTTTTTGACCCCGGTGGTGGTGTGGCCATTTCTGGGCTAACCGTGACCTATAGCACACGATTTCATGGCCAAAAACGCGTCCCGAGGCTATTTTCACGACTTCGATCCATCCCCCATGTTTGCGACTCCTATTGCCGGTGCCGTTTTCGGGCTAACCGTGACCTATATCACACGATTTCATGGCCAAAAACGCGTCCGGAGGCCATTTTCACATCTTCGCTCCATCCCTCACGTTTTCGACCCCGGTTGCCGGTGTGGCCGTTTTCAGGCTAACCTTGACCTATAGCACACGATTTCATGGCCAAAAACGAGTCCTGAGGCCATTTTCACGTCTTCGGTTCATCCCCCACGTTTTCGATCCCGGTTACCGGTGTGGCTGTTTTCGGGCTAACCGTGACCTATAGCACACGATTTCATGGCCGAAAATGAGTCTGAAGGCCATTTTCACGTTTTCGATCTATCCGCCATGTTTTTGACCCCGGTGCTGAAGTGGCCATGTCTGGGCTAACCGTGACCTATAGCACACGATTTCATGGCCGAAAACGCGTCCGGAGGCCGTATTCACGGCTTCGGTCCATCCCTCACGTTTTCGACCCCGGTTGCCGGTGTGGCCGTTTTGGGGCTCATCGTCACCTATATCACACGATTTCATGGCCAAAAATGCGTCCGGAGGCCATTTTCACATCTTCGCTCCATCCCTCACGTTTTCGACCCCGGTTGTCGTTGTGGCCGTTTTCAGGCTAACCATGACCTATAGCACACGATTTCATGGCCGAAAACGAGTCCTAAGGCCATTTTCACGTCTTCGGTCCATCCCCCACGTTTTCGATCCTGGTTACCGGTGTGGCCGTTTTCGGTGTAACCGTGACCTATATCACACGATTCCATTGCTGAAAATGCGTTCGGAGGCCATTTTCACGTCTTCGGTCCATCCTTCACGTTTTCGACCCCGGTTGCCAGATTGGCCGTTTTCAGGCTAACCGTGACCCATAACACACGATTTCATGGTTGAAAACACGACCGGAGGCCATTTTCATGTCTTCGGTCCATCCCTCACGTTTTCGACCCCGGTTGCCGGTGTGGCCGTTTTGGGGCTCATCGTCACCTATAGCACACGATTTCATGGCTGAAAACACGTCCGGAGGCCATTTTCATGTTTTCGGTCTATCCCCCATGTTTTTGAACCCAGTGCTGGTGTGGCCATTTCTAGGTTAACCGTGACCTATAGCACACGATTTCATGGCCGAAAACGCGTCCGGAGGCCATTTTGCACGTCTTCGGTCCATCCCTCACGTTTTCGACCCCGGTTGCCGGTGTGGTCGTTTTTAGGCTAACCGTGACCTATAGCAGACGATTTCATGGCCGAAAACGCGTTCGGAGGCCATTTTCACGTTTTTGGTCTATCCCCCATGTTTTTGACCCCGGTGCTAGTGTGGCCATTTCTGGGCTAACCGTGACCTATAGCACACGATTTCATGGCCGAAAACGCGTTCGGAGGCTATTTCCACGACTTCGATCCATCCCCCACGTTTTCGACTCATGTTGCCGGTGCCGTTTTCGGGCTAACCGTGACCTATATCACACGATTTCATGGCTGAAAACGCGTCCGGAGGCCATGTTCACGTCTTCGGTCCATCCTTCACGTTTTCAACCCCGGTTGCCAGTGTTGCCGTTTTCAGGCTAACCGTGACCTATAGCACATGATTTCATGGCCGAAAACGCGTCCGGAGGCCGTCTTCACGTCTTCGGTCCATCCCTCACGTTTTTGACCCCGATTGCCGGTCTGGCTGTTTTCAGGCTAACCGTGACCTACAGCACATGATTTCATGGCTGAAAACGCGTCCGAAGGCCATTTGCACGTATTCGGTCCGTCCCTCATGTTTTCGACCCCAGTTACCGGTGTTGCCATTTTCGGTCCAACCGTGACCAATAGGACGCGATTTCTTGGCCGAAAACACGTTCGGAGGCCATTTTCACGTCTTTGGTCCATCCCCGACGTTTTCGACCTCGGTTCCCGGTGTGGCCGTTTTCGAGCTAACCGTTTCCTATAGCACACGATTTGATGGCCGAAAACGAGTCCGGAGGCTATTTTCACGTCTTCGCTCCATCCCCACATTTTCAACCCCCGTTGGTGGTGTAGACGTTTTCGGGATAACCGTGACCTATAACACACGATTTCATGGCCGAAAACGAGTCCGGAGGCCATTTTCACAGCTTGGGTCCCTCCCCCATGTTTTCGACCCCAGTTGCCAGTGTGGCCGTTTCTGGGCTAACCGTGACCTACAGCACACGATTTCATAGCCGAAAACGAGTTCGGAGGCTATTTTCACGTCTACGGTCTATCCCCCACAATTTCGACCCTGGTTGCCGGTGTGGCCGTTTCTGGGCTAACCGTGACCTATAGCACACGATTTCATGGCAGAAAACGCATCAGGAGGCCATTTTCACGTCTTTGGTCCATTCCCCACGGTTTCCACCCTGGTTGTCGATGTGGCCATTTTCAGGCTAACCATGACCTATAGCACACGATTTCATGGCCGAAAACGCGTCCTGAGGCCATTTTCACGTCTTCGGTCCATCCCCCACATTTTCGACCCCGGTTACCGGTGTGGCCGTTTTCGGGCTAACCGTGACCTATAGCACACGATTTCATGGCCGAAAACGAGTCCGAAGGCCATTTTCACGTTTTCGGTCTATCCCCCATGTTTTTGACCCCGGTGGTGGTGTGGCCATTTTTGGGCTAACCGTGACCTATAGCACATGACTTCATGGCCGAAAACGCGTCGGGAGGCTATTTTCACGACTTCGATCCACCCCCACGTTTTCGACTCTATTGCCCGGTGCCATTTTTGGGCTAACCGTGACCTATATCACACGATTTCATGGATGAAAATGCGTCCGGAGGCCATTTTCACGTCTTCGCTCCATCCCTCCTGTTTTCGACCCAGTTGCTGGTGTGGCCATTTTCAGGCTAACCGTGACCTATAGCATACGATTTCATGGCCGAAAACGAGTCCTGAGGCCATTTTCACGTCTTCGGTCCATCCCCCACGTTTTCGATCCCAGTTACCGGTGTGGCCATTTTCGGGCTAACCGTGACCAATAGCACACGATTTCATGGCCGAAAACGAGTCCGAAGGCCATTTTCACATTTTCGGTCTATCCGCCATGTTTTTGACCCCGGTGCTGAAGTGGCCATTTCTGGGCTAACCGTGACCTATAGCACACGACTTCATGGCCGAAAACGCGTTTGGAGGCTATTTTCACGACTTCGATCCATCCCCCACGTTTTCGAATCCTATTGCCGGTGCCATTTTCGGGCTAACCGTGACCTATATCACACGATTTCATGGCCGAAAACGCGTCCGGAGGCCATTTTCATGTCTTCGGTCCATCCTTCACGTTTTCGACCCCGGTTGCCGGTGTGGCCGTTTTCAGGCTAACCGTGACCTATAGCACACGATTTCATGGCCGAAAACGCGTCCAGAGGCTATATTCACGGCTTCGGTCCATCCCTCATGTTTTCGTCCCCGGTTCCTGGTGTGGCTATTTTCAGGCTAACCGTGACCTATAGCACATGATTTCATGGCTGAAAACACGTCGGAGGCCATTTGCACGTATTCGGTCCGTCCCTCACGTTTTCGACCCCAGTTGCCGGTGTTGCCATTTTCGGTCTTACCGTGACCAATAGGACGCGATTTCTTTGCTGAAAACGCGTTCGGAGGCCATTTTCAGGTCTTCGGTCCAACCCCCACGGTTTCGACCCCGGTTCCCGGTGTGGCCATTTTCGGGCTAACCGTGTCCTATAGCACACGATTTGATGGCCGAAAATGAGCCCGGAGGCCATTTTCACAGCTTAGGTCCCTCCCCCATGTTTTCGACCCCAGTTGCCGGTGTGGCCGTTTTGGGGCTCATCGTCACCTATAGGACACGATTTCATGGCCGAAAACGAGTCCGGATGCCATTTTCATGTCTTCGCACCATCCCCACATTTTCAATCCCCGTTGGTGGTGTGGACGTTTTCGGGCTAACCGTGACCTATAGCACACGATTTCATGGCCGAAAACGAGTCCGGAGGCCATTTTCACAGCTTGGGTCCCTCCCCCATGTTTTCGACCCCAGTTGCCGGTGTGGCCGTTTTGGGGCTCAACGTCACCTAAAGGACACGATTTCATGGCCGAAAACGAGTCCGGAGGCTCTTTTCACGTCTTCGGTCTATCCCCAACAATTTCGACCCTTGTTGCTGGTGTGGCCGTTTCATGGCTAACCGTGACCTATAGCACACGATTTCATGGCCGAAAACGCGTCCAGAGGCCATTTTCACGTCTTCACTCCATCCCTCACGTTTTTTACCCCGGTTGCCGGTGTGGCCGTTTTCAGGCTAACCGTGACCTATAGCATACGATTTCATGGCCGAAAACGAGTCCTGAGGCCATTTTCACGTCTTCGGTCCATCCCCCACGTTTTCGATCCCAGTTACCGGTGTGGCCATTTTCGGGCTAACCGTGACCAATAGCACACGATTTCATGGCCGAAAACGAGTCCGAAGGCCATTTTCACATTTTCGGTCTATCCGCCATGTTTTTGACCCCGGTGCTGAAGTGGCCATTTCTGGGCTAACCGTGACCTATAGCACACGACTTCATGGCCGAAAACGCGTTCGGAGGCTATTTTCACGACTTCGATCCATCCCCCACGTTTTCGACTCCTATTGCCGGTGCCGTTTTCGGGCTAACCGTGACCTATATCACACGATTTCATGGCCGAAAACGCGTCCGGAGGCCATTTTCATGTCTTCGGTCCATCCTTCACGTTTTCGACCCCGATTGCCGGTGTGGCCGTTTTCAGGCTAACCGTGACCTATAGCACACGATTTCATGGCCGAAAACGCGTCCCGAGGCCGTATTCACGGCTTCGGTCCATCCCTCATGTTTTCGTCCCCGGTTCCTGGTGTGGCTATTTTCAGGCTAACCGTGACCTATAGCACATGATTTCATGGCTGAAAACACGTCCGGAGGCCATTTGCACGTATTCGGTCCGTCCCTCACGTTTTCGACCCCAGTTGCCGGTGTTGCCATTTTCGGTCTAACCGTGACCAATAGGACGCGATTTCTTTGCTGAAAACGCGTTCGGAGGCCATTTTCAGGTCTTCGGTCCAACCCCCACGGTTTCGACCCCGGTTCCCGGTGTGGCCATTTTCGGGCTAACCGTGTCCTATAGCACACGATTTGATGGCCGAAAACGAGCCCGGAGGCCATTTTCACAGCTTGGGTCCCTCCCCCATGTTTTCGACCCCAGTTGCCGGTGTGGCCATTTTGGGGCTCATCGTCACCTATGGGACACGATTTCATGGCCGAAACGAGTCCGGAGGCCATTTTCATGTCTTCGCACCATCCCCACATTTTCAATCCCCGTTGGTGGTGTGGACGTTTTCGGGCTAACCGTGACCTATAGCACACGATTTCATGGCCGAAAAATGAGTCCGGAGGCCATTTTCACAGCTTGGGTCCCTGCCCCATGTTTTCGACCCAGTTGCCGGTGTGGCCGTTTTGGGGCTCAACGTCACCTATAGGACACGATTTCATGGCCGAAAACGAGTCCGGAGGCTATTTTCACGTCTTCGGTCTATCCCCCCACAATTTCGACCCTTGTTGCTGGTGTGGCCGTTTCATGGCTAACCGTGACCTATAGCACACGATTTCATGGCCGAAAACGCGTCCAGAGGCCATTTTCAAGTCTTCGCTCCATCCCTCACGTTTTTGACCCCGGTTGCCGGTGTGGCCGTTTTCAGGCTAACCGTCACCTACAGCACACGATTTCATGGCCGAAAACGAAACCTGAGGCCATTTTCACGTCTTCGGTCCATCCCCCACGTTTTCGACCCCGGTTACCGGTGTGGCCATTTTCGGGCTAACCGTGACCTATAGCACACGATTTCATGGCCGAAAACGAGTCCGAAGGCAATTTTCACGTTTTCGGTCTATCCGCCATGTTTTTGACCCCGGTGCTGAAGTGGCCATTTTTGGGCTAACCGTGACCTATAGCACACGATTGCATGGCCGAAAACGCGTTCGGAGGCTATTTTCAGGTCTTCGGTCCAACCCCCACGGTCTTGACCCCGGTTCCCGGTGTGGCCGTTTTCGGGCGAACCGTGTCCTATAGCACACGATTCGATGGCCGAAAACGAGTCCGGAGGCCATTTTCATGTCTTCGCACCATCCCCAGATTTTCATCCCCCGTTGGTGGTGTGGACGTTTTCGGGCTAACCGTGACCTATAGCACACGATTTCATTGCCGAAAACGAGTCCGGTGGCTATTTTCACAACTTGGGTCCCTCCCCCATGTTTTCGACCCTAATTGCCGGTGTGGCCGTTTTGGGGCTCATCGTCACCTATAGCACACGATTTCATGGCCGAAAACGAGTCCGAAGGCTATTTTCACGTCTTCGGTCTATCCCCCACAATTTCGACCCTGGTTGCCAGTGTGGCCGTTTCTGGGCTAACCGTGACCTATATAGCACACGATTTCATGGCCGAAAACGAGTCCGGAGGCTATTTTCACGTCTTCGGTCTATCCCCCACAATTTCGACCCTGGTTGCTGGTGTGGCTGTTTCTGGGCTAACCGTGACCTATAGCACACAATTTCATGGCCGAAAACGAGTCCGAAGGCCATTTTCACGTTTTCGGTCTGTCCCTCACGTTTTTGACCCCGGTGGTGGTGTGGCCATTTCTGGGCTAACCGTGACCTATAGCACACGATTTCATGGCCGAAAACGCGTCCGGAGGCTATTTTCACGACTTCGATCCATCCCCGACGTTTGCGATCCCGGTTACCGGTGTGGTCATTTTCGGGCTAACCGTGACCTATAGCGCACGATTTCATGGCCGAAAACGAGTCCGAAGGCCATTTTCACGTTTTCAGTCTATCCACCATGTTTTTGACCCCGGTGCTGAAGTGGCCATTTCTGGGCTAACCGTGACCTATAGCACACGATTTCATGGCCGAAAACGCGTTCGGAGGCTATTTTCACGACTTCGATCCATCCCCCACGTTTTCGACCCCAGTTGCCGGTGCCGTTTTTGGGCTAACCGTGACCTATATCACACGATTTCATGGCCGAAAACGCGTCCGGAGGCGATTTGCACGTCTTCGGTCCATCCCTCATGTTTTCGACCCCGGTTGCCGGTGTGGCCGTTTTCAGGCTAACCGTGACCTATAGCACACGATTTCATGGCCGAAAATGCGTCCAGAGGCCGTATTCACGGCTTCGGTCCATCCCTCACGTTTTCGTCCCCGGTTCCTGGTGTGGCTATTTTCAGGCTAACCGTGTCCTATAGCACACGATTTCATGGCCGAAAACGAGTCCTGAGGCCATTTTCACGTCTTCGGTCCAACCCCCACGTTTTCGATCCCGGTTACCGGTGTGGCCGTTTTTGGGCTAACCGTGACCTATAGCACACGATTTCATGGCCGAAACGAGTCCGAAGGCCATGTTCACATTTTCGGTCTATCCGCCATGTTTTGACCCCGATGCTGAAGTGGCCATTTCTGGGCTTACCGTGACCTATAGCACACGATTTCATGGCCGAAATCGCGTTCGGAGGCTATTTTCACGACTTCGATCCATCCCCCACGTTTTTGAGTCCTGTTGCCGGTGCCGTTTTCGGGCTAACCGTGACCTATATCACACGATTTAATGGCCGAAAACGCGTCCGGAGGCCATTTTCACGTCTTCGGTCCATCCTTAACGTTTTCGACCCCGGTTGCCGGTGTGGCCGTTTTCAGGCTAACCATGACCTATAGCACACGATTTCATGGCCGAAAACGCGTCCGGAGGCCGTATTCACGGCTTCGGTCCATCCCTCACGTTTTCGAACCCGGTTGCTGGTGTGGCTGTTTTTAGGCTAACCATGACCTATAGCACATGATTTCAGGGCTGAAAACACGTCCGGAGGCCATTTGCACGTATTCGGTCCGTCCCTCACGTTTTCGACCCTAGTTGCCGGTGTTCCCATTTTCGGTCTAACCGTGACCAATAGGACGCGATTTCTTTGCCGAAAACGCGTTTGGAGGCCATTTTAAGGTCTTCGGTCCAACCCCCACGGTTTCGACCCCGGTTCCCGGTGTGGCCGTTTTCGGGCTAACCGTGTCCTATAGCACACGATTTGATGACCGAAAACGAGTCCGGAGGCCATTTTCATGTCTTCGCACCATCCCCACATTTTCAACCCCCGTTTTCGGGCTAACCGTGACCTATAGCACATGATTTCATGGCCGAAAACGCGTCCGGAGGCCATTTTCACAGCTTGGGTCCCGCCCCCATGTTTTCAACCCTAATTGCCGGTGTGGCCGTTTTGGGGCTCATCGTCACCTATAGCACACGATTTCATGGCCGAAAACGAGTCCGGAGGCTATTTTCACGTCTTCGGTCTATCCCCCACAATTTCGACCCTGGTTGCCAGTGTGGCCGTTTCTGGGCTAATTGTGACCTATATAGCACACGATTTCATGGCCGAAAATGAGTCCGGAGGCTATTTTCACGTCTTCGGTCTATCCCCAACAATTTCGACCCTGGTTGCCAGTGTGGCCGTTTCTCGGCTAACCATGACCCATAGCACACAATTTCATGGCCGAAAACGCGACCGGAGGCCTTTTTCACGTCTTCGGTCCATCCCTCACGTTTTCGACCCCGGTTACCGGTGTGGCTGTTTTCGGGCTAACCGTGACCTATAGCACACGATTTCATGGCTGAAAACGAGTCCGAAGGCCATTTTCACGTTTTCGGTCTATCCCCCATGTTTTTGACCCCGGTGCTGGTGTGGCCATTTCTGGGCTAACCGTGACCTATAGCACACGATTTCATGGCCGAAAATGCGTTCGGAGGCTATTTCCACGACTTCGATCCATCCCCCACGTTTTCGACTCCTGTTGCCGGTGCCGTTTTCGGGCTAACCGTGACCTATATCACATGATTTCATGGCCGAAAACGTGTCCGGAGGCCATTTTCACGTCTTTGCTCCATCCCTCATGTTTTCGACCCTGGTTGCCGGTGTGGCCATTTTCAGGCTAACCGTGACCTATAGCACACGATTTCATGGCTGAAAACGCGTCCGGAGGCCGTTTTCATGTCTTCGGTCCATCCCTCACGTTTTCGACCCCGGTTGATGGTGTGGCTGTTTTCAGGCCAACCGTGACCTATAGCACATGATTTCATGGCTGAAAACGCGTCCGGAGGCCATTTGCACGTATTCGGTCCGTTCCTCACGTTTTCGACCCCAGTTGCCGGTGTTGTTATTTTCGGTCTAACCGTGACCAATAGGACGCGATTTCTTGGCCGAAAACGCGTGCGGAGGCCATTTTCACGTCTTCGGTCCATCCCCCACGGTTTCGACACCGGTTCCCGGTGTGGCCGTTTTCGGGCTTACCGTGTCCTATGCCACACGATTTGATGGCCGAAAACGAGTCCGGAGGCCATTTTCACGTCTTCGGTCCATCCCCACCAAACATTTTGCCGACGGCCAAAAACACTCAGCGAAAAGATGTACTCGGCAAAATACGCGATGACGGCGTCGGGTTTAACGGCAGGTTTGCCGAGTGCCAGATGGGAGGCACTCGGCAAACACCCTAGCTTTGCCGAGTGCCAACACTCGGCCAAGTGCCCATCTTTGCCGAGTGCCAACACTCGGCAAAGTGCCCATGTTTGCTGAGTGTCAGCACACGGCAAAGTGCCCATGTTTGCCGAGTGCCGTGTCCCTGACACTCGGCAAACGTGGCCCCTTTGCCGAGTGCCGTGTCCATGACACTCGGCAAACAAGCCGCGGCTCGACCTGGGAGTGGCCCCTTTGCCGAGTGTTAAAGCCAAAACACTCGGCAAAGGCCCCTCTTTGCCGAGTGTAACACTCGGGAAAGTGCCCAGAACCCCCCCTTTTTCGACATTTTGCCACGTATAACGGACCCCTCTCAATTCACAATACACATATCACAGGCATTTGTAATAAACAATCACATGCATAATTCACAACCACAGGCATAATTCATAAACACCACAGGCATAATTCAACATAAGCACGAAATAATCCATAAATCCAAGTTCAAGTCACAATTTAGTTTCCACATTGTTCACAACCAAGTCTACTTCCGTGGAGGCCAAGGAGACCACTGCGACAAATCTTGATCTTCATTATTCGAAGCCGCCGATTGATTCTGCACATAGGATAGGACATTCTGAGCTAACATCTAAAGTTGTCAAATTGAAAGTATTAAATCTTAAGCACAATGTGTCAAGTGACTCACAGGAGTAGTCGTGGGTGGATGAGGCGGAGGGAACATCATCGGCGGTGGCGGAGGCAAAGACTGTCCCATGCTTGAAGCAAAGTTCTACATGTACTGGAACATCTGCTCCATCCTAATCCGGTTTTCCTCCTCCATCCTCCGCCGCATTTCCTCCATCTGCGCCGCCATCTCCTCTTGTTTCTTCCTTGCTTCTTCCACCTGGGCCTACAATATTTCATTGCAATGTTATAATGCAAAGCTAAAGTATAACAACAAACGAACGATGAATGGAAGAGAAAGAACCTGTAGAGCCTCCATCTGGAACTGTGCAGCGGTGGGTCGTGGTCGTATCGCCGGGCTCGAGTCCGTGCTCCTAGCTCGGATCTGGGAGAGAGTGGGAGTAGAGGCCGTGTTGATGATGTCGTCGCCAATCCAATATTGGCCATGCTTCTTGCCTCCTCCCACCCTCATCATGATTTCTCCATCAATGTCCTCGGAGCTCGGATCGAAGTCTGGCCCGTGAACCTCCCTAGCCATCTTTGTATACTCGCTGACGCGGCTGTGTATGCTAGGGTGGCTGTACGCCTCGGACGGGTCGTCTGGGTTGAAATCTATATCGGTCGTCGCCTTGCCCTTTTTGGAGAGGACCCATGCCTTGAGCTGGGAGCAAGGTCGGCCATCATGTGACGCCGACTGTGGCAAAATACAAAATCATTAAAAATTACGTAGAACTGAATGTTACAATAAAGAATTGGAGTTGCGTACCCATTTTTCTCTATATTCATCAAGGCTTAGGCTGCCTTGATGGTGTGGTGCAGTCGGCATCTGCAAATGCCGCTGCCGGCAAGCAAGGTGGTTCTCCAACCACCCGGGCTCCAACCACACATCGACCATCCTCTCCCAGCACGGCATATGCGCACGACACCACCACGGAGGCACCTACATCATCAAGCGTGTGACATATGAAAAAGAAAATGAGCCTAATTAATCTTAAATAGTAAGCATCAACGTTCTTTACTTACCCTCATGAATTGGTCCTTACTCATGTTCATTGTTCTTGCCTCCTCTTTTCTAACCTTCATCTGTCTGTATTGAGCGTGGAATTCGATGATGGCCTGGATGCGCGCCTCGTAATGCATGTCCTTCACGAGCTTCTTGGCGGCTACATCACAGACGGCCTTCGCCTTGGCCTCGAACCCCTCCTGGCATCTATAGAAGTCCTGCATATACACGCGTATACAGTTATTATTTCAAGAATGTCGAAAGTAGGTGATGTATTAAGCAATTTAGTACAAGGAGTACTTACCCACAGCTCGGCCTTGACCCGCTCCGCTATGTTGGGGAATCTTCTCTGTTGACGATCAGGGACGTCGAGGGCGGCGACGAAGTGGTCCCACGTGTAGGCCGGCTGCTGCTGTCCGGCGTACACCACCAAGCCAAGGAAGTGAACCCTGCACAAAAGGCCAAGGATCCCTTTGGCCTTACGGTTGTGGTCACCCCCACTGAGCTTAATCCAACTCCTGCACAAGTCATTAATAAGAATTATTAGTTTTTGTAACTTTCAACATAAGAACAATATTAAAAATATTTAAAGTTACTTACTTGGTCCCAACCGGTTTAATCAGCGGGCGTAAATGCTCAGGTATCGGCCGCTTCGGGAGGGATGAGGGACCTCGCAACCATATCTTGGACTGGGCATCCCCTGCCTCCCCGTCCCCCTCGTGCTCCTGCTGCTCCTCCTCCTCCGCCACCTCCTCCTCCTCGTCCCCAGAGGCGTGTGCGGAAGGTACCTCCTCCTCCTCCACCTCAGGTTCAGGCGACGGGGGCCTCGCCGCTTTACCCTTCCCTCGAGGCCTCTGGACCACCACCTCCTCCTCCTCCTCCTCCTCAACCCTACGTCGAGGCCTGCCTCGACGCCTCCCTCGACCACTCCCTGAACGTGACCCTGACCCTGAACCAGTCCCTGACGCGGCCAGTCTCTCGCAAATCGACATGAGCTTCCTCATACCGCCCACCATTGCTCAATGACCTGCAATTAAAAAGAGTACACGAGTCAGCATAGGCAAATAAAACATAATTACAAGATATGCAAATTATAATTAAATTAAAACTAAATTAGTACGAATCATACATGTATTAGAAATAATCATCATGATCGGGATTAGCTGGATCATAAGTCTCATCATCACTATCACGCGTGTCGATATAGTCAAGCTCGTGCTCCGAAGAAGGAATGTCGTCATCACTGTCATTAGCTAACTGTAATCGTTGAAGTAATTCTAAGTCCTTCACATTCTGAACCTCGTCTGCACCGTCCTCTGCAGCAACCCGATCGTTGTCTACTTCCATTCCAATCGCTTCGGTTAAATCTATCACAAAACTCCCTTCGAGCCCATCTTCTTGGAATAACTCTCCTTCGTACGTGTCGGGGTCTATATTGTAATCTTCATTGTTTGGTACAGGTAGTTTACCGTGTGGCGATACCTTGTACACAACATCCCAACCCTTAAGACGGTTGTCGGTTTGCCACGGGTATGACAAATAATACACTTGCGTGGCCTGTTGAGCCACAATATAGATATCGTCTCCTGGTAACCTGGATGACTGTCGAATTTTGACTAGCCCAAGGTTAGGGGCCCGTCTCACGACAGATGGATCAAACCAATGGTATTTGAATATAACTGGATTAAGAGGTTTGCACCCATGAAAAGTGAGTTCGTATATTTCTTCAATTCTTCCGTAGTACTCGACCCCATCGGAGCCTAGCGTGAAAACTCCGGTATTTGTGGTTCTTCGATTGGGCCGACTCTGCTCGTGCCTTGTTGTGTGAAACCTATATCCGTTGACATCATAACCGACAAATGACCTAACCCTATAGTCATAGCCATCGGCAACCTGTCTCAATTCGACATTCATAGACGCATCGGTTCGGCCCTGCAAGTTCAAACAGGGGGGTTCATTATATTAATCGTATGTACGAGAACGAGAATGTTCAAAGAAATGAAATTGTACCTTCTGTTTGAACCAAGAAATGAAATCGGGCATTCCATTTCCCGCACCCTCTTTAAGAAGAGTCTCAGCTTCGTGCGGGTACAGTTGCCTTGATTTACGCCAGAATTGACGATGAAATTGCCTATAGCAACGAGAAAGATACGTTTAGGCAAGAGATACCATGACTACGTTGAAACAAGTTTGTGAGAACTTACATCATGTACGGCTCCACCTCAGATAGGTTGGTCAACACATACAGCATGATAGAGCGCCACTCTTCATGGTTTAGGGTCTTGCGGGTCGCACCACTTGCACTTTCGAGTTGCCCTCGGAAAATGCTAAGGCTTAATTCATCATCGCTGGCATTGTAACGAGGAGGTGGATTATGCACGCTAGGAAGGTTGTCAACGTAGTATTTCGATGTGAAGTTTGACACCTCCTCCAGAATGTATGCCTCTGCAATGGATGCTTCAATTTTGCACTTATTCTTACATTTAGTTCGAAGAACCTTTTGACATCTCTCAATTGAGTAGCACCAACGACCCTGCACAGGCCCCCCCATTCGTGCTTCATACGGGAGGTGTAGAATCATATGCTGCATTGGATTGAAGAAGCCTGGAGGAAAGATCTTCTCCAACTTACAGAGCAACACAGGCGCCATTGTTTCCATTTCTGCAACCACGGTACGAGATAACTCCTTCGCTTCCATTTCTGCAAACCACGGTACTCAACTCCGCTAGCACCTGCCGGCGGAAGAAATTGCTCAACTCCGCTAGCACATGCCACACATGCTCAGGGACATAGCCTCGAACCATCACCGGAAGTAGGCGCTCAAGCCATATATGGTAATCATGACTCTTGAGCCCGTTGATTCGCATAGTTGCTAAATTCACTCCCCTCTTCAAGTTCGCTGCATAGCCATCAGGGAACATTAACGTTTGGAATCATTCTAGAACCTCCCTCCTTTGGGCCCTCGTCAGAACGAAATCGGCCTTAGGCTTCCTCCACGACTTGCCAGCTCTTGGAGGCGCCATGTTTAGCTGTGGTCTGTTGCACAATGTCGCTTGATCCACTCTAGCCTTAACGTTATCCTTTGTCTTGTCAGGAATGTCCATTATTGTACCAAAAATTGCCTCGGCGATATTTTTTTCCGTGTGCATTACATCAATGTTATGTGGAACAAGGAGATCATCAAAATAGGGAAGCTTCCAAAAGCACGACTTCTGCGTCCAAGCATGTTGCTCGCCATATCCCAAAAAACCACCTTCTTCATTATTGACCTCGAGAGCATCTAACTGAGCACGAACTGCGGCCCCTGTCATCATCGGCGGTGCGAGGGCTGTAACTACAACATCTTTGGTAAAGTTCTTGATGTCTCGTCTAAATGGATGGCCAGGAGGGAGGAATTGTCGATGTTTGTCGAATGAAGAATATTTGCCACCTTTCGACAACCAAATGAACTTCAAAGATGCTTTACATACTGGGCATGGGAACTTCCCGTGAACACACCATCCAGAGAAAATCCCATATGCCGGCAAGTCATGCAGTGAGTACTGGTACCAAACATGCATCTTGAAGTTTGTCTTTGTGGATCGGTCATATGTCCATACCCCTTCCTCCCAAGCACGGAGCAAATCATCAATCAGAGGCTCCATGTACACACTCATATTATTCCCCGGATGCTCTGGAATTATCAACGACAAGAATATATTATGTCGTTGAAATAGGACGCCGAGGGGGAGATTCAGGGGGATAATGAAAATGGGCCAACAGGTGTACGGGGCGGCCGCCATTCCATAAGGATTGAACCCATCAGTTGCCAACGCAACGCGTATGTTACAGACCTCTAGAGCTTTTGCAGGATAAATCGCATCAAAGATTTTCCAGGCTTCAGCATAGGATGGGTGTACCAGCTTCTCAGGATTATAGCGACGGCCATTTTTGTGCCATGTCATCTGTTTCGCGGATTCTTCAGTCATGAAAAGCCGTTGGATCCTCAGTATGAAAGGAAGATACCGTAGAACCTTCACAGGAATTGCGAGCTGCTTTTTCTGACCGTCACCATAGTCTACCTCCAGAAACCTAGACGATTCGCACTTCACACAGTATTTTGCTTCCGCATACTCTTTCCTAAATAAGATGCATCCCTTCGGGCAAGCATGTATATGCTCGTATGGCATCTTAAGTGCACGAAGGAGTTTCTGTGCCTCATACATGCTCTTTGGCAAGATGTGACCAACCGGGAGCAGGCTTCCAAAAACTGTCAACATAATATCAAACGTGTCTCGACTCAAACTAAATTGAGACTTCACAGCCATTAGGCGTGCAATGGCATCTAGTTGAGAAACCTTGGTATGGCCATGAAGGGGTTGCTGTGCCGCAGACAACATTTCGTAATAAGCCTTAGCGGTAGCCTCTGGCTCCTCCTCCCTACGTGCTTCTTCGAAGTGTGCTTGATGGTAGTCAGTTAACATGTCTCCCACCCCGGCATCATCATCAAAATCCTCGATGCGTTGTCTCAGGACCTCCTCTCTCCCACGGTCAGATTCACCATGGTAGATCCACCTGGTGTAGTCTGACGTAAATCCGTTCTTCACAAGATGTTTGCCCATGTCTAGCTTGGTTTGCCGACGCATGTTTCCACATTTGCTGCACGGACACCAAGTCGATCGAGCTCCTTTGACACTTGCAAACGCCCGTTCCAAGAAAGCATCCGTCTTGTCAATCCATTCATTGGTCAACGTATTCTGACTACTGCGACCCGTGTACATCCACTGACGATCCTCCATCCTCTACCATTTAAGCGAGTAATACAAAATTCACATTACATATACACGTTCCTATATTGTCTACTAGGTAAAGATAGGTCCTAATCCCACCCGAGAATGTGTAGGTGGGTTTAGTATCCATGGTCTACTCCGACCCGAGATAAAATTTCGGCAGCACCTCCCCGCTGTTCTCCAAATACACGTCCTTGACAGGAGATTGTGTATCTGGAGAGTTGGGAACCCATGGGATGACAAGTCGGCATTGAGTGGATCCAGCTCATTGTTGAGGTCCATGCTCCCCCACCTCCTCATCCTCAGCATGTAATCTGACAACTTCCCCCATGAGCGCAGGAGGTTCCACAGGCGAATGGTGAGGGGGGTTGCGTACTCATGTCCACCAAGGTCGGTGTGGGCGAGGAGGTAGATGGATCTCAATCTCATGGCCTCGCAGAACACAGTGATGATCCTATTGACGGCTATCTTCCAGTCATCTTCCAAGGCTAGAGTCAATCCTTCCACCTCTCTGGGTTGTCCTGTTG
>NC_028453.1:40274509-40276870 GCF_000263155.2 Setaria italica | reverse complement strand
TCCCCCATACTCATAAGGCAAAAACGATAGCTTTACTTAGGTAGGAGACGTGCAGAAGAAGTTGTTGCTTTTAACGTGAAGGCCAGTGCATTACCAATTCTATACTCTTTCTCTGACACATTTTCAAGTAAAGTCACAAGATGTTTTAACGAAAGTCTTATCCTGGTATCTGTTGTCTGTTAGACTATTACTGTCGCTAAAGTTCAAAAGAACTCTTGTGTTCTGCAAGCAGCTACCTGCTCCCAATTATTAATTCTAACTTTCTAGCTATTGTGTCAATTTTTATTATTAAATATTAGCATGGTTAGTTAAATCTGTCAATTTGTAACTATTTGGTAATTTTTGAATTGGCTTAGGTTTGGGCACATCCCTGTTTATATCATGCTTGGTATTCTTTTTCTGGACTTTGAAAACCTCTAGGTCGAATCATTAGAAGAGTAGCGGTCAATAATTAATTAGCACGAACCTTTTACACTTCTTGTTCAGTTTCTCACAAAAAGGTTAGGATTTGTTTTCTTCATTACCGCGGCAAAACAAATTGAAGGTGTAATGAGCGTTTCCCGAGTGCTAGATCAGGTGCACTCGGCAAACAATTTTTTTTTTGTTTGAAATTTTTTTTTCGTATTTCAAGTTGCGACTGACAGGTGGACCGTGGCGACGTTTGCCGAGTGCTAGATCAGGAGCACTCGGCAAACAATTTTTTTTTGTTTGGAATTTTTTTTTCGGATTTCAAATTGCGGCTGACAGGTGGACCGCGGCGACGTTTGCCGAGTGTCCCAGGGTTGCCACTCGGCAAATAGGCTCTTTGCCGAGTGCCATCCCGTGACACTCGGCAAATAGGTACTATTATTTCATGTCCAAATTGGTTTTATTAATTAAAACTATGTAAAGTTTGCAAAAACCTAGTCAAATTCACTAAACATTGCGTATTTCATTTTTTAAGTAATATTATTCCATTATTTCATGGATTTATAGCTTATATTAAATTTATATCTATTAAATTCATATACGTGCAATTAATGAATAAAAATTACCAAACAGATCCGAAAAATTCCCAAAAATTGACATGAACCAATCTATATTCTCTATGGTCTATAAAAATAAATTTGAACTCAATCACAAATTTAAGTATCGATTCGACTTAAAATCTTACCGGATCCTTCCAACTTCTACGAATCCTCTCCGGAGATGCTTCGAATTCTAAGCATCATATATCAAAACTTGTGCGAAACCTTGTCAATTTTTTACCACAGCCTCTGCATATGAAATCATAGCATCTTGCAAAATCTCGTGATTTTCAAACTTCGTTTGTATTTTTGAGAATTAAACAATCATTTGGCCACACATTCGTAGTCGTGTTTCCTTAACAAAATGTTTGAAATTTCTTTTCATTTTCTGGGTAAGACCTCAATTTGGACTCGCTAACATGAATATGATTTTTCCACTCATATTATTCTATTATTCCAAACACCTGCAGTTCAAATTTGACTTAAATCAACAAATTACTCTAAATGAAATTAATTGATTAAATATAGCAAACAGGTCAATAAGAAGTCCACCTTGTACCATGCAGTGCCAAATCTCATACATGTGGAGTATAAAAAGTTTGGAGGGCGGAGGAGGTTTTTTTTTTCTTTTTTGCCGAGTGTGCCAAAAAACACTCGGCAACACCCCCAGGTTTGCCGAGTGCCACAAGGGACACTCGGCAAACTAGCATCTTTGCCGAGTGCCCCATCGAGACACTCGGCAAACATGGAGTTTGCCGAGTGCCCCCCGTCGACACTCGGCAAAGCCTAACGTCCGTCACGGCGACGGCACCGCGCGGCACGTGGAAGTCACGTGCTCAAGACTTTGCCGAGTGCCCCATCTTTGCCGAGTGCCCCGTGGGTGTTTGCCGAGTGTTTTTTTGGTGGCACTTGGCAAATCGTGTTTTCGCCGAGTGTATTGTTTTTGCCGAGTGTTTCTACTATTGCACTCGGCAAACGGGGCCTTCGCCGAGTGCCCGCAATAATACACTCGGCGAAGCAATTACACTCGGCGACTTTGAGGTTTCCGTAGTGAACTTTCTGCAGTAGTGATAAAAAAGAATACACTAACTACGTGCCATGCAAGTAGCTCGAATAGCAGCCAATATGTTGTTGTCTTGTTGTACGGTGAACCTCGATCGGAGAATTAGCTGTTCCGTCCATAGTACGTACTAGCTAACTACCATCCGTGCTCGGTCAAGGCACCATGGCACGCACATGCATGGATATAGCTAGCTAATTTTGGAGCCACGTACCATATATAGTACATTTACCCAGCCGGGAGTTTCTCTTGGACCTATATATGCTGTTATTACCAGGCATGCATCATCGTCAG